>NC_042990.1:29605501-29785501 GCF_901001165.1 Salmo trutta
CCCTCAACCCTTACCCATCACTCTACACTCTCCCCTCAACCCTAACCCATCACTCTACACTCTCCCCTCAAACATCACTCTACACTCTCCCCTCAACCCTTACCCATCACTCTACACTATCCCCTCAACCCTTACCCATCACTCTACACTCTCCCCTCAACCCTTACCCATCACTCTACACTCTCCCCTCAAACATCACTCTACACTCTCCCCTCAACCCTAACCCATCACTCTACACTATCCCCTCAACCCTTACCCATCACTCTACACTCTCCCCTCAACTCTAACCCATCACTCTACACTCTCCTCTCAACTCTAACCCATCACTCTACACTCTCCTCTCAACCATCACTCTACAATCTCCCCTCAACTATAACCCATCACTCTACACTCTCCCCTCAACTCTAACCCATCACTCTACACTCTCCTCTCAACTCTAACCCATCACTCTACACTCTCCTCTCAACCATCACTCTACAATCTCCTCTCAACTCTAACCCATCACTCTACACTCTCCTCTCAACCATCACTCTACACTCTCCCCTCAACTCTAACCCATCACTCTACACTCTCCTCTCAACTCTAACCCATCACTCTACACTCTCCTCTCAACCATCACTCTACAATCTCCCCTCAACCATCACTCTTCACTCTCCCCTCAACCATCACTCGACACTCTCCCCTCAACCATCACTCTACACTCTCCCCTCAACCATCACTCTCCCCTCAACCCTAACCCATCACTCTACACTCTCCTCTCAACCATCACTCTACAATCTCCCCTCAACCATCACTCTTCACTATCCCCTCAACCATCACTCTACACTCTCCCCTCAACCATCACTCTACACTCTCCTCTCAACCATCACTCTACAATCTCCCCTCAACCATCACTCTACAATCTCCCCTCAACCATCACTCTACACTCTCCCCTCAACCATCACTCTACACTCTCCCCTCAACCATCCCTCTACACTCTCCCCTCAACCATCACTCTACACTCTCCCGTCAACCATCACTCTACACTCTCCCCTCAACCATCACTCTACACTCTCCCCTCAACCATCACTCTACACTCTCCCCTCAACCATCACTCATGTGCTGTAGGAGAAAGAGTTAAGGGCTGCGAGTCAGTAGACAGAAACACATCATGCATAGTATGAACACCGCTGTAGTGGAGCTCCCACTTCCTGGTCCCTCTGAGGGAGGTGACAGACAGAGTTCTGAGTTTGAGGTGATCATGGTCATTACAGTCAGTAGTATGAGTTATGGCTGTGTGTTTGACTATTCCAATCTGGACAGAGAGTAGTCAGTATGGCTCTGGTTGAATCGGAGTACATTCAGAACGATGGCGGTTCTTTTGTACGGTAATCATTCTTGACTGTTATTACATCTCTTGACCGTTATTGAATTACAATATCTTGACTGTTATTAGACAACGTCAGTATATAATGTGGAACTGAAATGAATGAGTGAGTGTTTGTTTAACTCTCTCAACTCACGAAGAGGCCACTTAGGACACTATGGCACCCCTCTCTCCCTTTCCCAAAAGAAACACGACACAACATGCCAAACAACCCATCAATCCCTCCCCTTTAGACGTGCTGCTTGGCACACGACACACACATTCCTGTAACCATGACAACCCCATGTGGGCGCCAAACAAAAATACATGCTGGAGGGTATGTGCGCTTACGGACTCCAGGGCAAAATGCTATCAATAACACATAGCACAGTAACACACTCACACGCACGCACACACACACACACAGACACACACACACACACACACACACACACACACACACACACACACACACACACACACACACACACACACACACACACACACACACACACACACACACACACACACACACAAATACAAACACTGACAGGGAAAGCGCAGCCAGGGTTCAGCTAAACTGTACACACTAACACAACTGAAACACCCACAGGTTAAAATCAACAGTGCTGTTTTTGAGAGAGGGGGCGGATTCCCATTACCCTAGCCAGGTTCCATTAACATTCTGGCAAAACCTACTGACCAATCACCATATCAACACACCACCAGACAGACAGACAGACAGACAGACAGACAGACAGACAGACAGACAGACAGACAGACAGACAGACAGACAGACAGACAGACAGACAGACAGACAGACAGACAGACAGACGGACAGACAGAGGGGACATGGGGGAGTGAGAGGGGGGACATGGAGGGAGTGAGAGGGGGGACATGGAGGGAGTGAGAGGGGGGACATGGAGGGAGTGAGAGGGGGGACATGGAGGGAGTGAGAGGGGGGACATGGAGGGAGTGAGAGGGGGGACATGGAGGGAGTGAGAGGGGGGACATGGAGGGAGTGAGAGGGGGGACATGGAGGGAGTGAGAAGGGGGACATGGAGGGAGTGAGAGGGGGATGAGGGGGGGACATGGAGGTAGTGGGGGGGGACATGGAGGGAGTGAGAGGGGGGACAGAGACCTGGACAGAGAGTTCTAATAAAAAGTTCTGGACAGAGAGTTCTAATAGAAAGTCCTGGACAGAGAGTTCTAATAGAAAGTCCTGGACAGAGAGTTCTAATAAAATGACCTGGACAGAGAGTTCTAATAAAATGACCTGGACAGAGAGTTCTAATAGAAAGACCTGGACAGAGAGTTCTAATAGAAAGACCTGGACAGAGAGTTCTAATAGAAAGACCTGGACAGAGAGTTCTAATAGAAAGACCTGGACAGAGAGTTCTAATAGAAAGACCTGGACAGAGAGTTCTAATAGAAAGACCTGGACAGAGAGTTCTAATAAAATGACCTGGACAGAGAGTTCTAATAGAAAGACCTGGACAGAGAGTTCTAATAAAATGACCTGGACAGAGAGTTCTAAGAAGAACCTTGGTGTGGAAACAACAGAGTAGAGAAGCGGTTCCCTTTTCTGTTCCATGGACAACATTGAAGACCACCAAATCACTGTAAAAAGGTCTTCAGGACCACCAAATCACTGTCAAAACCTCTTGAGGACCACCATTCACAGAGTTGCTGAATTTTTATACAGAAAATATATATATATATTTTACCCCCTTTTTCTCCCCAATATCGTGATTATGATCTTGTATCATCGCTGCAACTCCCCAATTTTGTGATATCCAATTGGTAGTTACAGTCTTGTCCCATTGCTGCAACACCCGTACGGACTCGGGAAAGGCTAAGGTCGAGAGCCATGCGTCCTCTGAAACCTTGCCAAGCCGCACTGCTTCCTTACACACTGCTTGCTTAACCCGGAAGCCAGCCGCACCAATGTGTCAGAGGAAACATCGTACAACTGGCGACCAGAGTCAGCTTGCAGGCACCCAGCCCGCCACAAGGAGTCGCTAGAGAACCATGGGACAAGGACAACCCAGCCGGAAAAACCCTCCCCTGACCCGGACTACGCTGGAACAATTGTGCGCCGCCTCATGGGTCTCCAGGTCACGGCCGGTTGTGACACAGCCTGGGATCAAACCCAGGTCTGTAGTGACGCCTCAAGCACTGCAATGCAGTGCCTTAGACCGCTGTGCCACTCAGGAGGCCCATAGTGTATTACTTATCCATGTTGATTTTAACCTAATCTTTATGGGAGATGGTTAACTGACATGTACTGTAATAAATTAGTTTCTCAACTGCTGTGTTTGACCAGATTTCAGTCTCTGCAGTGTGACATGATGATCAAACCTTTAGACGAGTATCATCCTGCAGAGTCCCACCTTTCTTTGTCAATGGTTGTGGCCCTTAGCTGAGTCACTCTAGGTCACCTCAGTGTCAATATGGATTATTGTGACAGGCGCCAATCCGAAATCAACCCTCAGGGGGTATTTCCACCTGGCCTATCAGAAGGGTAAAGCAGAGATACCAGTAATACCATCGGTTGCTTATCTAATCTCTTCAGATCTACACAAGTGTGTAGGTGGAAACATAGCCATATATTTACATATAAATATATGGCTCTGGGTGGTAGGGGCATCAATCTTCTGTGATGACATCATAGTGATTGACAGCATTGTAACTATGGTGATGGTGGTGATTGCCACTACTCACTTCACTGAAGCCAGGGAACAGGCTGAACGGGAGGAGGGGCTTCAGCGCCATGGAGGTTTGGGCACCGCTCGCAGGGGGCCCACGGGTCAATGAGTGCATGGTGGTGTTCTGACAGACGTTACCTAGGAGACGCAGTGATCAAGTCAATTCTAAACAGATTTTCCTCGTTACAAAAAGAGGGTGAGGGAGAGGGGGTCAATCACAGGTTTACTGACATTCACACGCAAGGACATAAACTCATTAATCTGTCCTCCTCTGTGATTAGCTTTGTTTGTGTGGCTGAGTTCCTGATTATGGAGGGATTTTTTGTTTTTGCATTTCTACAGAGCCTGATTACAGTTTGATTCAGAACCAGAATATATAATCGTAACAATCAGAGGCCCACGCACACCCTGCTGCACAACCATTAGACCTGATTACCCTACAAGTGTATGTGTGTATGTGTGTGAGTGTGTCTGTGCATGTGTTTTCTCTGTTCCTGTCCCGTCTATGTCTCTCTCTCTCCCCCCCTTTCTCGCTCTCTCTCTCTCTTTTCTTGTGATAACAGGTCACAAATCTTGCTGCTGTGGTGGCACACCGTGGTATTTCACCCAATAGATATGGGAGTTTATCAAGATTGGATTTGTTTTCAAATTATTTGTGTGTCGATGTAATCTGAGGGAAATATGTTTCTCTCATATGGTCATACATTTGGCAGGAGGTTAGGAAGTGCAGCTCAGTTTCCACCTCATTTTGTGGGCAGTGTGCACATAGCCTGTCTTCTCTTGAGAGCACGGTCTGCCTACGGCTGCCTTTCTCAATAGCAAGGCTATGCTCACTGAGTCTGTATATAATCAAAGCTTTCCTTCATTTTGGGTCAGTCACAGTGGTCAGATATTCTGCCACTGTTTAGGGCCAAATAGTGTTTGTCCCATTTTATGAAATCTTGGTAGGTGAGTGGACCCCAGACCTCACACCCATAAAGGGCAATGGGTTCTATATTGTATTTTTAGCCAGATCCTACTTGTGACTCGTTTCAGGAAACTAGGCGTAAGTCGTGGTCACTACTTCACAGGAGAGCCATTTGAACGTAAACTTTTTTGTTTTATCAAAATGTGTTTTTTTGGGGGGCAGAAATGTGTTAAGGTGTAAGTTAAAGTGTACTGTTAGCTAGCTAGCTACCAGTACACGCTCAACACCCGTTGAATATAGCTAACTAGCTACATATCATAACAAAAGACTCCACTATGCAAGTAACCATTTCAATAGAATGTCACTGCGACAACTGTTGATAGAAGTAGCTGGTGAATTCGCTCTGGCTATCTACTCCGATTTCAGAGCATTCTCGTCTGTGTGGCAGAGCGCAGAATAACTGACAAATTTACGAACGCTCAACACCCGTTGAATATGGCCGGTGTCAGTAAACGTCGGCAAAAAGGTGTACGCTCTGGATAACATAAAAACAGCCTAACCAGCTCTGCTAGGGCTCGTAAACTGGTCAGAGTGGGGTATTCTCTCATTTGTGTCTGGAAGTAGCTAGCAAGCTAGCCAATGTTAGCCAGTTTGCTTGGGTGCTTGACTGCTGTTGTTAGGACAGAATGCTCGGATCAACCCTTAAAGAGATGGGTGGGGATAAAGCTTAACCTCTCTAGGGTAGGGGGCAGTATTTGCACGGCCGGATAAAAAACGTACCCGATTTAATCTGGTTATTACTACTGCTCAGAAACTAGAATATGCATGTAATTGTTTGATTTGGATAGAAAACACCCTAAAGTTTATAAAACTGTTTGAATGGTGTCTGTGAGTATAACAGAACTCATATGGCAGGCCAAAACCTGAGAAGATTCCTTACAGCAAGTGCCCTCTCTGACCATTTCTTGGCCTTCTATAGCCTCTTTATTGAAAACTGAGGATCTCTGCTGTAACGTGACACTTCCTACGGCTCCCATAGGCTCTCAGAAGGCGCAGAACGTTGAATGATGACTTTGCAGGCCATGGCTGAAAAACAGTAGCGCATTTGGTAAGTGGTCGATCAGAGAACAATGAGACTGGTGCGTGCGTGCACGAGAAGAGTCCATTTTAGATTTTTAGTCTTTGAACGAAAACAGGGTTTCCCGGTCGGAACAGTATCGCTTTTTTATGAGAAAAATCGCATAAAAATTGATTTTAAACAGCGTTTGACATGCTTCGAAGTACGGTAATGGAATATTTAGAATTTTTTTGTCACGATACGCGCCGGCGCGTCACCCTTCGTTACCCTTCGGATAGTGTCTTGAACGCACGAACAAAACAGAGGATATTTGAACATAACTATGGATTATTTTGAACCAAACCAACATTTGTTATTGAAGTAGAAGTCTTGGGAGTACATTCTGACGAAGAACAGCAAAGGTAATCCAATTTTTCTTATAGTAAATCTGAGTTTGGTGAGTGCCAAACTTGGTGGGTGTCAAAATAGCTAGCCCGTGATGGCGAGCTATCTACTCAGAATATTGCAAAATGTGCTTTTGCCGAAAGCTATTTTAAAATCGGACATAGCGATTGCATAAAGGAGTTCTGTATCTATAATTCTTAAAATAATTGTTATGTTTATCGTGAGTAATTTAGTAAATTCACCGGAAGTTTGCGGTGGGTATGCTAGTTCTGAACGTCACATGCTAATGTAAAAAGCTGGTTTTTGATATAAATATGAAATATCTCTTGCTCTCTCTCTCTCTCGCTGTGTGTCTCTGTTTCTCTCTGTCTCTCTCTCTCACTGTGTCTCTCTCTTTGTCTCTCTCTCGCTGTCTGTCTCTCTGTCTGTCTCTCTCTCAGTCTCTCTCTTTGTCTCTCTCTGTCTCAGTCTCTCTCTCTCTCTCTCTCTCGCTGTCTGTCTTGCTGTCTGTCTCTCTCTCAGTCCCTCTCTCTCTCTCTCTGTCTCTCTCTCTGTCTCTCTCTCTGTATCTCTCTTTGTCTCTCTCTCTGTCTCTCTCTGTCTCAGTCTCTCTCTCGCTGTCTGTCTCTCTGTCTGTCTCTCTCTCAGTCTCTCTCTTTGTCTCTCTCTGTCTCAGTCTCTCTCTCTCTCTCTCTCGCTGTCTGTCTCTCTGTCTGTCTCTCTCTCAGTCCCTCTCTCTCTCTCTGTCTCTCTCTCTGTCTCTCTCTCTGTTTCTCTCTGTCTCTCTCTCTTACTGTGTCTCTCTCTCAGTCTCTCTCTTTGTCTCTCTCTCGCTGTCTGTCTCTCTGTCTGTCTCTCTCTCAGTCTCTCTCTGTCTCAGTCTCTCTCTCTCTGTCTCTCTCTCTGTCTCTCTCTCTGTGTATAGAGTATAGCCTTGTAATGGAAACTATATAGATAGTAATAACATTCCCTGTGACTGAGAGACATGCAGGGAGGCAAATGCATTCTATTATTTGTAGTAAATACCATTAATCACTCCTGTAGGGCTCTGGTCAAAAGCAGTGCACTATGTACAGAATAAGGTACCATTTGGGAAGCAGATAGACTGTGGAGGAGTATTATGTAGCAGATCAGGCATGACCGTAGGAAGCATAGTCACGCTTTATCACCACATAGAGTTCTGAGGTGAGGAAACAGGAGTATCATTACTACAGTAAAGACCATGAATGAAAACACAGTGAAATGCCAGCAGATTGCCTTGAGGCCATGGAGACATTCAGACAGAAAGTGGTAAGAGTTGTGCCCGATCTCTGGGACAATGTGTAGGCTAAGTCAACTTAAACATAAACATACCGATTTGTCAACTAACGTTTTGCCCACTGGGACTTGATTAGACTATACTATACTGCATTGCACAATAATACATTTTGTAAAACCTTTCATGCAACATTAGGCTACATCAAGTGCTTGGAATATATAAACAAAACAAAACATAAAGGCAGACTTAACAACTTTGCCGGATGGGCAACATTCAGGATGGGCAACAGGCTATTTATGTGTTTTACACAGCCTCAAAGAGCGCATCTTTACCTGACACATTTGAAATGAAGCAACTCTCTGTGCATTTAAGCACTGAGCCATAAAAACAATATCAATTAGACTTGGGACATACATTTTAATTTGTATAACCCGTTTCCGGTAACCTATATATTTAGGTTACCTAAATACATTCTGATAATTTCCTACTGTAGAAGTACCTACTTACCAAAATACATCCTGGTTTTCGTCAATTTATCAACAGGCAATAGTCCATCTATGTAAATTCAGCTCCCGCCGCGCAAGTCTCATCCGCAGACAGATCGACTCTAGCGCAGCGTAGTTGTGCGATGGGTCCGGAATGAGTCTTGTCTCCTCCACAATAGTTTACCTCTCACTGCTGTAGTAGGCTACTCTCCTTCCTCTCAACTCCCTCACTGTGTCTCTAGCCTTGTTTACACCTTGCTCCAACATGTGGGTTTTGTTATCTGATCATTATATTCCAAAAACTATCTGATCAAGGTTTGTCCGTTTACACATCCTGTTAAAATGTGTCTCTTATCCGTCCACTGTGTCTGCATTTTGACCATATTTCCTGGTGCCTCCATGTAGGCTATCCAAATTATTTTAGATAATAATATGTATGTATTTATTTTAAGACAATTATTGATGCCTTTCATCAATGGTGCTACCTGTCAATGATTTTAGAGGCTGGTATAATAATAATAATAATAATAATAATAATAATAATAATTTGGTGGATTATATTTGCAATAGGGTTTGGCTTCACCAGATACCTTCTCAGGACACAGACGCTGTGAGACATGCGAGCTGAGACAGGATGTGGAATGGTGACAGAGAGCTAGCTAGATAGTTAGTGTAGCCAGTTTATTAAGGTGACAGCTGAAGTTTGGTTTAGCTTGATTGTATAGATTTTTCACAAAAAATGTACATGTATGGCATTAACATGTATGAAAATTCATAACATATAATAGTAATTGTAATTCGTAATTTATCATACAGATCGGTGGGTGTAACCATATCATACGGATCGGTGGGTGTAACCATATCATACGGATCGGTGGGTGTAACCATATCATACGGATCGGTGGGTGTAACCATATCATACGGATCGGTGGGTGTAACCATATCATACGGATCGGTGGATGTAACCATATCATACGGATCGGTGGATGTAACCATATCATACGGATCGGTGGGTGTAACCATATCATACGAATCGGTGGGTGTAACCATATCATACGGATCGGTGGGTGTAACCATATCATACGGATCGGTGGATGTAACCACATCATACGGATCGGTGGATGTAACCATATCATACGAATTGGAGGGATAATTACAAATTCAGACATATCACAGAAACATAACATATCATACAAAACAGAAGGACACAAGAAAATGTCTACTATGTTGCGGCTTGAGTAAGGGTTGCACGAGCACATACCATCTGCGCTTTGAGATTCGCAGACCAGGCGTGAGATTCATAGACCAAGCGGTGTCAAGCCACATAATCTGCAGCTGCATGCTTCTCTATATTTGTCCTATTTTACACATGTACAAGTGTGTATTAATACGCATGTATAATGATGATTTAAATGGTTTGACCATCCAGATCTGTTTACACTTGATTGATATGCAGATACAATGAGTCTCTGACTACCTCCGAAGGTGGTCAGGAAGATGCATCTTTTAATCGTCTACACCTGTCTAAAAATGTGGGCACAATCAGAATGTGGACAAGATCAGGAGAAGGGACGCATGCTAGCACCAGGTGTAAACGGGGCTTCTGTCTCCCTCCCCTCCACCTACCTCCTTTCTAGCGTTCTTTCTCTCTCTGAGAGTGAAGATTTACTCCACTGCTCATGCATTGTGTTATAAATATTTTGAAAGTACCTGTTGGAAGCACCTGTTGCAAGGTTGTTTGTCCTTTTCCACAACTTTATTGGGGTGTAGGTGCCATATGCAGGGTGTGTCTGTTATCTGTAGTAGGCTATTTGACTTTATTGGTCAAGTCGTGACTGAGCCAGGTGCTCTTGTTAATCTAAAGACACGTACACACACACAGAGAGAGAAGGAGAGGGAGGGAGACAGGGAGAAAGAGCAGAGAAGTGGTGTGATCTAATGGGGCATATAAGAGTGATCACATACAGCCCTAAAAAGGGGGAAATCGCTGCCTCCTCACTGTGATTCATTCCATCCACTGTGAGTCTATGGAGGCTGCCCAGGCTGTTGTCTTTGGATGAGCCTGTATTTAAATGTGTATAAATTCTTTCACATCCTCACTCCATTCCTCCAGGGGCAGGTATTTGTTAGATGCATCCCTGGCTTCACTGTGTCAGAAGGAAACTGACATATGCCAGGAAGACATGTTGTGGGACCATAACATCACACTAGGGAAGGGCAGGTGTGCAGTGTGTTGGAATCATCACATGTGCATGTACTAACGCATGTACTCAAGTACACAACTGTCTATTTCTCACACACAAACACACTGTCAAGTGTGTGCTTACTGGTAGCGAAGTCAGGTGCAGGAGAGCAGAGATTTGTAAACAGGCGCACACTTTGAGGCAAAAGTGCAAAACAATCACAATAATTATGTTTAACAATAAACATCTTTGTGAAATACCACGGAAAAAATAAACCAGTCTGGCGCATCAACAATAAACACGTAACAATCTTTCACAAAGACATGGGGAACAGAGGAATAAATACATGTAGATTGATTGGGGAATGACCAGGTGTGCAGGGAACAAGACAAAACAAATGGATACATGAAAAATGGAGCGGCGATGGCTAGAAAGCCGGTGACGTCGACCGCCGCCCGAACAAGGAGAGGAGCCGACTTCAGAGGAAGTCGTGACACCCCTCACAGTTACACTCAGTCAGAATGAGTTTTGGTGGTGTGTGACTTTCCTGTCCTCTCTGTTCCAGCCTCCCCTCTTTTTGGGAGGAGGACAATAACATTTTCACATTTCGTGGCACCTGGGACAGATTAAAATCAGGAAGAGAGTGGCCTTTAAATGGAATGGTGTATTGGATCTGCCACACTCCAAATAATACAATAGTGTTTGGGTTTAAACATACTGCATTTTTAATTCATTAATATACTTGGCATATCATGAGAATATAGTCACAAATATAAGGGCCGATCTGTCAATTTACAGTTTTTTTCCAACTGCTTACACACGTTTTCAGAACTGTCTCCTTTTTTCAAAACTCTACACACAATTCCCTGAACTGCACACAAAATGAAAAATGCCTCACATCTCCTTCAAAATGTAACACTACATTCAAAATGCCATAAACACATGTCATTTGCATCAAATGGCAAACACTGCTTTCATAATAGTACATTTTTGGATATACCATGTAAACACTGTTGTTCTAAATCTAAAGCTCTTTGGTCTTTCATAGGCTTATATCTACATTTCAATACAATGTTCTACAGTGAAAGTAATCTGCTGAGAGGGGTAACAAGTACACTGTAAACACCAATGCAATGTAGAAACAGAAAATATTTATTAGGTCAAACATTACTGTTGTATACAGTAGCATACAACAAAACCATAAACATATGTAAACCAAAAGTATATTCTTTAGAATACAGTAAAGAACACAATTGTGTGTGTGGGGTCCCGGGGGGGGGCAGTCACCAGTGCTAAGCTACGCTTCATCTCTTCTCTGGGCTGGGTCTGGCCACAATACTTCATCCACATCACAAGATACGTTTTCTCTTGCCAAACATCGAGGGAAGTATCTTCTAGCATGGCGTATCCAACCTTGGACAGAGGCAACCTCTATGTCCCCACATGCGTCCTCCATTGCCTGGAGAAGCGGCATGCGGGCATAGGGTTGGCGATCACACACTTTCCAGCACCAGGCTGAGAAGAATTCCTCTATGGGATTTAGAAAAGTTGAATATGGGGGTAGGTACAAAACTACAAATTGTGGATGGGTGGCAAACCAGTTTTGGACCAGAACAGCCCGGTGAAAACTAACATTGTCCCATAAAACCACAATCTAGCAGGCTCCTGATCTGGATCAGGGACAAGCATTGTGTAAATCGCATCTAGAAAAGTGAGCATATGGCCCGTGTTGTACGGACCCAGTGTGGCATTGTGATGGAGGACCCCGTTTTGAGTGATGGCAGCACACATAGTTATATTACCCCCACGCTGTCCAGGGACATTGGTAATTGCCCTCTGTCCTATTACATTTCTTCCCACGGCACCTGGTTTTGGTGAGGTTGAAGCCAACCTCATCCACATACATAAATAAATTAATGGCGAATTACATGGGCATCCAGCTCCAATACTCTCTGTAACAGACAAAAGGACATACAGATGAGTAAATATGGTATGTCTGAAGTACTGGAAGTAGTGTTGCATACATACCTCTACAAAGTCATGTCGCATATTCTTGACTCTGTCAGAGTTCCTCTCAAATGGCACCTTGTAAAGTTGTTTCATCGTCACTCGGTGCCGTTGGAGGATGCATTGTATGGTCGACAGGCTTACAGCATTGAGGTTAAATATGGTGTCATTATTCAAGATATGCTCTTATCTCTCGAATCCTAATTGCATTGTTGGCCAAAACCATACTTATAATTGCAGTCTCTTGTACATCTGTAAACAAGCGTCCTCCATGATGTCTTTGCCTTTCCACTCTGTACAGAATTCAAAACACAGTATGTGTTCAGCATAGGAACTGTAAACAATGTACAAAAAAGGTAGTACAGCATGATAACCAACCTCATTCATTCAATGCAGTGCAGTAAATGGATGGCTTAGAGTTACAAATGTTCATGCAATACTATGCAGTCATACGTATTTTACAGTACATTACTGTAATGCTAAAATAGTCATTAGATAGTTGCATACCTCTTCTCATTTCTGAAGGTTTGAATTATGGACGCCACTGTAAATCGACTCAAGTTGGGCTGGACTCTCAGTCCAGCCTCTCTCATGGTCAAACCGTGGTTGATCACACGATCAACAAGTGTTGCCCTAATCTCATCAGAGATGGCTCTCCTTCCTTCTCTTCTTTGCCCTCGTCCTCTTCTTCCTCCTACTCCAACTCTTCGTCGTTGTTGTTGTTGTCCCCTGCCTCTCCCTCCTACTCCTCTTGCTTTCTGTCCATTGTTGGCATCCATTGTTCAAAACAGGTAATCTGACCTTTGGCCTATACTACAGTTAAGCAGTGATTGGTTAGTGATCAGTTAAGCAATTAGTGTTTGCACATGTGAGGAGTGTGTGTGTGACCTGGTGAATAAGTGTAGCATTTTGATTGGTTGTGTTTGGAAAAGGAAAGCAAGTCACTTCCTGTTAGATTTTTGTGTTTTAGCTAGAGAATTGTGTTTAGTGTTTTGAAAAAAGTGTTTTATGCAATTGACAACTGAGTCAAAGGCTGAGAAATAGCTTATGGTTTTGGATATTTGGTGTGTAGTTTTGCACTTTGAGTGAGAGGTTTCAAAAATCGTGACATGAAAAGATTGTGTGTGTAAGCAGTTGGAAAAAACTGTAATAATAATGGATACCAAAACAAAAGCATATTTTCCATAACAGAGATATCATCTCCCTGACGATCTTTTAGCCAAGAAGGCAACTGTAGAATAAAAACCCTGGACAATCACAGGACTAACCAAAGGCATACATCAATCCAGACAGTAAAACACTGGACAATCACAGGACTAACCAAAGGCATACATCGATCCAGACAGTAAAACCCTGGACAGGACTAACCAAAGGCATACATCAATCCAGACAGTAAAACACTGGACAATCACAGGACTAACCAAAGGCATACATCAATCCAGACAGTAAAACCCTGGACAGGACTAACCAAAGGCATACATCGATCCAGACAGTAAAACCCTGGACAGGACTAACCAAAGGTATACATCGATCCAGACAGTAAAACCCTGGACAGGACTAACCAAAGGCATACATCGATCCAGACAGTAAAACCCTGGACAGCACTAACCAAAGGCATACATCGATCCAGACAGTAAAACCCTGGACAGCACTAACCAAAGGCATACATCGATCCAGACAGTAAAACCCTGGACAGGACTAACCAAAGGCATACATCGATCCAGACAGTAAAACACTGGACAATCACAGGACTAACCAAAGGCATACATCGATCCAGACAGTAAAACCCTGGACAGGACTAACCAAAGGCATACATCGATCCAGACAGTAAAACACTGGACAATCACAAGACTAATCAAAGGCATACATCGATCCAGACAGTAAAACCCTGGACAGGACTAACCAAAGGCATACATCGATCCAGACAGTAAAACACTGGACAGGACTAACCAAAGGCATACATTGATCCAGACAGTAAAACCCTGGACAGGACTAACCAAAGGCATACATCGATCCAGAGAGTAAAACACTGGACAGGACTAACCAAAGGCATACATCGATCCAGACAGTAAAACCCTGGACAGGACTAACCAAAGACATACATCGATCCAGACAGTAAAACACTGGACAGGACTAACCAAAGGCATACATCGATCCAGACAGTAAAACCCTGGACAGGACTAACCAAAGACATACATCGATCCAGACAGTAAAACACTGGACAATCACAGGACTAACCAAAGGCATACATCGATCCAGACAGTAAAACCCTGGACAGGACTAACCAAAGGCATACATCGATCCAGAGAGTAAAACCCTGGACAGGACTAACCAAAGGGATACATCGATCCAGACAGTAAAACCCTGGACAGGACTAACCAAAGGCATACATCGATCCAGACAGTAAAACACTGGACAGGACTAACCAAAGGCATACATCGATCCAGACAGTAAAACCCTGGACAGGACTGACCAAAGGCATACATCGATCCAGACAGTAAAACCCTGGACAGGACTAACCAAAGCATACATCGATCCAGACAGTAAAACACTGGACAATCACAGGACTAACCAAAGGCATACATCGATCCAGACAGTAAAACCCTGGACAATCACAGGACTAACCAAAGGCATACATCGATCCAGACAGTAAAACACTGGACAATCACAGGACTAACCAAAGGCATACATCGATCCAGACAGTAAAACCCTGGACAATCACAGGACTAACCAAAGGCATACATCGATCCAGACAGTAAAACACTGGACAGGACTAACCAAAGGCATACATCAATCCAGACAGTAAAACCCTGGACAGGACTGACCAAAGGCATACATCGATCCAGACAGTAAAACCCTGGACAGGACTGACCAAAGGCATACATCGATCCAGACAGTAAAACCCTGGACAGGACTGACCAAAAGCATACATCGATCCAGACAGTAAAACCCTGGACAGGACTGACCAAAGGCATACATCGATCCAGACAGTAAAACACTGGACAATCACAAGACTAATCAAAGGCATACATCGATCCAGACAGTAAAACCCTGGACAGCACTAACCAAAGGCATACATCGATCCAGACAGTAAAACCCTGGACAGGACTAACCAAAGGCATACATCGACCCAGACAGTAAAACACTGGACAATCACAAGACTAATCAAAGGCATACATCGATCCAGACAGTAAAACCCTGGACAGGACTAACCAAAGGCATACATCGATCCAGACAGTAAAACCCTGGACAGGACTAACCAAAGGCATACATCGATCCAGACAGTAAAACACTGGACAATCACAGGACTAACCAAAGGCATACATCGATCCAGACAGTAAAACACTGGACAGGACTAACCAAAGGCATACATCGATCCAGACAGTAAAACCCTGGACAGGACTAACCAAAGGCATACATCGATCCAGACAGTAAAACACTGGACAGGACTGACCAAAGGCATACATCGATCCAGACAGTAAAACACTGGACAATCACAAGACTAACCAAAGGCATACATCGATCCAGACAGTAAAACACTGGACAATCACAAGACTAATCAAAGGCATACATCGATCCAGACAGTAAAACCCTGGACAGGACTAACCAAAGGCATACATCGATCCAGACAGTAAAACACTGGACAGATAGACCACAGTTATTTAGTATGGAGGCACTTAGTTACAGTAACATCTCAACATCTAGCGCCCTCAGAGAATGTATGTCCCAAATGGCACCCTATTCCCTATATAGTGCACTACTTTTAACCAGAGCCCTCCTATGGACACTGGTCAAAAGTAGTGAACTTTAAAGGGAACAGGGTGTAATTTGGGACACACCCAGAGTATCTCCCAGTGACTTAATGTATTAGCGTGTACCTGTCCAGCTCCACGGAACAACGGCAGAGAGAGAGAGAGAGAGAGACTGAGAAAATAACAAAGAACTCAATTGAACGCTCCTGTATTTGGGGAGTTTCTCCCATTCTTCTCTGCAGATCAGCTCAAGCTCTGTCAGGTTGGATGGGGAGCAACCCTGCACAGCTATTTTCAGGTTTCTCCAGGGATGTTCGATCGGGTTCAAGTCCGGGCTCTGGCTGGGCCACTCAAGGACATTCAGAGACTTGTCCTGAAGCCCCTTCTGCGTTGTCTTGGCTGTGTGCTTACGGTCATTGTCCTGTTGGAAGGTGAACCACCAGTCTGAGGTCCTGAGCGCTCTGGAGCAGGGTTTCAACAAGGATCTCTCTTTACTTTGCTCCATTCATCTTTTCCTTGATCCTGACTAGTCTCCCAGTCCCTGCCGCTGAAAAACATCCCCACAGCATGATGCTGCCACCGCCACCATGCTTCACAGTAGGGATGGTGCCAGGTTTCCTCCAGACGTGATGCTTGGCATTCAGGCCAAAAAGTAAAATCTTGGTTTCATCAGACCAGAGAATCTTGTTTCTCATGGTCTGAGAGCCTTTGGCAAACTCCAGCAGGCTGTCATGTGCCTTTTACTGAGGAGTGGCTTCCGTCTGGCCACTCTAACATAAATGCCTGATTGGTGGAATGCTGCAGAGATAGTTGTCCTTCTGGAAGGTTCTCCCATCTCCACAGAGGAACTCTGGAGCACTATCAGAGTGGCCATCAGGTTCTTTGTCACCTCCCTGACCAAGGTCTTTCTCCCCCGATTGTTCAATTTGACCGGGAGGCCAGCTCTAGGAAGAGTCTTGGTGGTTCTAAACTTTTTAAATTTAGGAATGATGGAGGCCACTTTGTTCTTGGGGACCTTCAATGCTGCAGAAAAAACACACACCTCCTCCTCCATGCTTCACGGTGGGAACCACACATGCGGAGATCATCCGTTCACCTACTCTGCGTCTCACAGACACAGCGGTTGGAACCAAAAACTCAAATTTGGACTCATCAGACCAAAGGACAGATTTCCACTAGTCTAATTTTCCATTGCTCGTGTTTCTTGGCCCAAGCAAGTCTCTTCTTATTATTGGTGCCCTTTAGGAGTGGTTTCTTTGCAGCAATTTGACCGTGAAGGCCTGATTCACGCAGTTTCTTCTGAACAGTTGATGTTGAGATGTGTCTGTTACTTGAACTCTGTGAAGCATTTATTTGGACTGCAATTTCCGAGGCTGGTAACTCTAATGAACTTATCTTCTGCAGTAGAGTTAACTCTGGGTCTTCCATTCCTGTGGCGGTCATCATGAGAGTCAGTTTCATCATAGCGCTTGATGGTTTTTGCAACTGCACTTGAAGAAACTTTCACAGTTCTTGAAATGTTCTGTATCGACTGGACTTCATGTCTTAAAGTAATGATGGACTGTTGTTTCTCTTTGCTTATTTAAGCTGTTCTTGCCATAATATGGACTTGATATTTGATATCTGTGTACCCCCTGTACCTTGTCACAACACAACTGATTGGCTCAAACGCATTAAGAAGGAAAGAAATTCCACAAATTAACTTTTAAGAAGGCACACCTGTTAATTGAAATGCATTCCAGGTGACTACCTCATGAAGCTGGTTGAGAGAATGCCAAGAGAATGCCGAGAGAATGCCAAGAATGCCAAGAGTGTGCAAAGCGGTCCCGTGTGGCTCAATTGGTAGAGCATGGTGTTTGCAACGCCAGGGTTGTGGGTTCGATTCCCATGGTGGACCAGTACGGAGAAAAAATATATGAAATGTATGCATTCACTACTGTAAGTCGCTCTGGATAAGAGTGTCTGCTGAATGACTAAAATGTAAATGTAAAGCTGTTATCAAGGCAAAGGGTGGCTATTTGAAGAATATAAAATATATTTTGATTTGTTTAACACTTTTTTGGTTACTACATTATTCCATATGTTTTATTTCATAGTTTTGATGTCTTCACTATTATTCTGCAATGTAGAAAATAGTAAAAATAAAGAAAAACCCTTGAATGAGTAGGTGTTGTTAAGCTTTTGACTGGTACTGTATATACTGAACAAAAATATAAATGCAACATGCAACAATTTCAATGATTTTACTGATTTACAGCTCATATAAGGAAATCAGTCAATTGAAAGAAATTAATTAGGAGCTAATCTATGGATTTCACATGACTGGGCAGGGGCGCAGCCATGGGTGTGCCAGGGAGAGCATAGGTCCACCCATTGGGGAGCCAGGCCCAGCCAATCAGAATGAGTTTTTCACCACAAAAGGGCTTTTATTACAGACAGAAATACTAGTTTCATCAGCTGCCCGGGTGGCTGATTTCAGATGATCCCGCAGGTGAAAAACAGATGTGGAAGTACTGGGCTGGCGTGGTTACTTGTGGTCTGCGGTTGTGTGGCCGATTGGTCGTACTGATAAATTCTCTAAAACAACATTAGACATTCCTGCAGTCAGCATGCCAATTGCATGATATTGTGTTGTCTGACAGAACTGCACATTTTATTGGCCTTTTATTGTCCCCAGCACAGGGTGCACCTGTGTAATGATCATGCTGTTTAATCTTGATATGCCACACTTGTCAGGTGATGGATTATCTTGGCAAAAAGAGAAATGCTCACCTACAGGGAGGAAAAGAAAATTGTGCACAAAATTTGAGAGAAATAAGCTTTTTATCATTATGGAACATTTCTGGGATCTTTTACTTCTGCTCATGAGACATGGGACCAACAATTAACATGTTAAGTTTATATTTTTGTTCAGTATATATAGTCCAGACTCTGACATTACTCATTTCTTTCTTTTCATTCTTGGGGATTTCTGTTCTGCTCGAAGTGGTCACTTCCAGGTTCCATCCATATACTGTATGTACTTCCTATAGTAATCCAGACCCACTCTACATCTCCTGGTCGAGAGGCTTGAAATGCTACGTCAACAATCATTCAGGCCACCTGATTGGTCACCACAACAACATCACCATGATGATCTGCAGGCCATTGGATCATGTGTTTATGTGATGACGTTAGTCAATGAAATGTGGGATATGTTTTTCAACGGGGGAACTTGGAATGAGACTCCACATCACAGGTGCATTACATGTGGGTAAACGCGATACACAAGCATTTCGCTACACGATACAAAAGCATTTCGCTACACCCGCAATAAGATCTGCTAAATATGTGTTTATGACAATAGCATTTGATTTGATTTGACACACACACACACACACACACACACAAATCAAATCAAATGAAATCAAAGTTTATTTGTCACATGCGCCAAATACAACAGGTGTAGACCTTACAGTGAAATGCTTACTTACAGGCTCTAACCAATAGAGCTAAAAAAATAATTTGGTGAACAATAGGTAAGTAAAGAAATAAAACAACAGTAAAAAGACAGGCTATATACAGTAGCGAGGCTATAAAAGTAACAAGGCTATATACAGACACCGGTTAGTCAGGCTGATTGAGGTAGTATGTACATGTAGATATGGTTAAAGTGACTATGCATATATGATGAACAGAGAGTAGCAGTAGCGTAAAAGAGGGGTTGTCAGGTGGTGGGTAGTGGGACACAATGCAGATAGCCCGGTTAGCCAATGTGCGGGAGCACTGGTTGGTCGGGCCAATTGAGGTAGTATGTACATGAATGTATAGTTAAAGGGACTACGCATATATGATAAACAGAGAGTAGCATCAGCGTAAAAAGAGGGGTTGGGGGGGGGGCACACAATGCAAATAGTCTGGGTAGCCATTTGATTACCTGTTCAGGAGTCTTATGGCTTGGGGGTAAAAACTGTTGAGAAGCCTTTTTGTCCTAGACTTGGCACTCCGGTACCGCTTGCTATGCGGTAGTAGAGAGAACAGTCTATGACTGGGGGTGGCTGGGGTCTTTGACAATTTTTAGGGCCTTCCTCTGACACCGCCTGATGTAGAGGTCCTGGATGGCAGGCAGTTTAGCCCCAGTGATGTACTGGGTCGTACGCACTACCCTCTGTAGTGCCTTGCGGTCAGAGGCCGGGCAATTGCCATACCAGAAAGTGGTGCAACCAGTCAGGATGCTCTCGATGTTGCAGCTGTAGAACCCTTTGAGGATCTCAGGACCCATGCCAAATCTTTTTAGTTCCCTGAGGGGGAATAGGCTTTGTCATGCCCTCTTCACGACTGTCTTGGTGTGTTTGGACCATTCTAGTTTGTTGTTGATGTGGACACCAAGGAACTTGAAGCTCTTAACCTGCTCCACTACAGCCCCGTCGATGAGAATGGGGACGTGCTCGGTCCTCCTTTTCCTGTAGTCCACAATCATCTCCTTAGTCTTGGTTACGTTGAGGGATAGGTTGTTATTCTGGCACCACCCGGCCAGGTCTCTGACCTCCTCCCTATAGGCTGTTTCGTCGTTGTCTGTGACCAGGCCTACCACTGTTGTGTCGTCTGCAAACTTAATGATGGTGTTAGAGTCGTGCCTGGCCATGCAGTCGTGGGAGAACAGGGAGTACAGGAGGCGACTGAGCACACACCCCTGGGGAGCTCACACACACAGAGTAGGCTATATAATGTATACTGTAAATGACATAGTCCAACACAGAGTGATAGCCTTTGATGTTCCTTACACATGTAGAGGTCAGTAGAATGTAGCCATGCAGTATATAGTGGAAAATCTATTGTAATCTCTACAGATGTTGGATCTTAATATGAACACCCTGTTTTAGGATCATTTTTAAAACGTGTACTGTATTTGAGGTTTAAAAATGCTTCTGAAATGTGTAATTTCCACTTGCTTTTCCTTTATGAAAAATATATCAAATGTATCCACATATGGACACTCAGACAACGCCAGCCAAAATTACGCAGAACAAGAACAAACATTTTAGGAAGAGTCACACACACACACACACACTCCACAGCCCTAGAGAATATTTAGACCTCCTTGACTGTAAGCCTAATGCTCCGCCCTCGTCCCAGCCAGACTGATCAATACATGTCTGATTAGAGCTAGCACAACCAGTCAGCTCTCCATACATATGTAGGAGTGTATGGAGGGGAGGAGGACGGAATAGAACGAAGCTTCCCTGGCCTGAAGTTGAACCATGAGTAAGTAACCTTGCCTGTGAAATGGGGATTGAGTTAGAGTTCAGCAGGGTAACAGTCTTATGCCAGTGCCAATGACCCAGTTTGAAACCTGATCGGTCACAGAGTGCCTCTTTGAACATTTCAGACAGGCGGACAAATTTACCAAACTCCCTGTCAAACCTCAGGAGCCAGGCTGATCTGTCCCTAGGCTGAACTGTAACACCAGATGAACCATAAACACAGCTAATGTGCTAATCACTTAATGGTTAACCTTACAGTAAACACTGCTGGATAGGCTGGAGAGATATCTGATGGCTGCATTCTGTCTGTGGATACTGTAGATACCAGAAGGGTCTTGGTACCTAGATCTAGGTGCAGCATAGTGCAGTATAGTGCAGAGAGAAAGAGAAAGAGCGAGAGAGAGAGTGAGAGCGATAGAGAGAAAGAGAAAGAGCGAGAGAGAGCGAGAGTGATAGAAAGAAAGAGAGCGAGAGAGAGAGAGTGTGATAGAGAGAAAGAGAGCGAGAGAGAGAGAGAGTGAGCGATAGAGAGAAAGAGAGCGAGAGAGAGAGAGAAAGAGAGCGAGCGATCGAGAGAGAGAGTGATAGAGAGAAAGAGAGCGAGCGAGCAAGAGAGAGAGAAAGAGAAAGAGAGCGAGAGAGAGAGAAAGAGAAAGAGAGTGAGAGAGAGAGAGAGAGAGAGTGATAGAGAGAAAGAGAGCAAGCGAGAGAGAGTGATAGAGAGAAAGAGAGAGAGAGCGAGTGATAGAGAGAAAGAGAGAGTGATAGAGAGAAAGAAAAAGAGAGAGTGATAGAGAGCGAGTGATAGAAAGAGAAAGAAAGAGAGAGAGTGATAGAGAGAAAGAGAAAGAGCGAGAGATTGACATCCATAATTTTAGTCATCATCACTTTACAGGGCACCGGTGGATTCCGTTAGATAGATTCCCCGCTGGGGTTGGGGAGAGTTCCATGCTCTCTGCGGTCAACGATCAGGGTGAATGCAGAGGTCGTAGGGGTCGCAATAAAACACAGGTGGGGTGCGACAATCGTAAATCCTCACGTTAATCAGACGCCAATCGAGCGTAGAGAGGAGTGGACGGATAGAAACTACTCACATCAAAACTGAAACGGGAGACATAGGACCAGTGTTGGTGTTTTAAAGGCTCCGTGGTACTCAACCATTCGCCATGAATGAATCCCAAGGTTTACACATGGTTTTACAGGCTAGGCATAATGGCCATATACCCACGCTCACTAAGACCACTCTCCAACTTACCTTCCATAGCTAGGGGTCAAACCGCAGTCAGACAAGAAAATCTGGGAAGCATTTGGGGAATTCGGTCAAATGCACGGAGTACAGTAGAGTAACAAATCTCATGCTGCCTGAAAGCTTTCCTATCCCACTCCACAGTGCAATAGGTCTTGATATTTTTTTCATGATCTCCCTCACCTTTATTTGAAGCAAACTGAGATTTACAGGCTTCAAGATCAACCTCCTCTATAACAATATCATAATTCACAGGAAATTATTAAACATTTACTGCCCTGTGCAGAAATCTCAGTATTTTACTTTCATAAAAGAATTGTAATGAAACCTATGTGATCATTTCCAGTTGAGACACACACACACACACACACACACACACACACACACACACACACACACACACACACACACACACACACACACACACACACACACACACCACACACACACTGTAAAGGTTCTCTGTAGACATCTGTGAAACAGAGACAGAGCAGTATCTGTCATGAATGTCACTAACCACCAATAGTGGAGATTTATACTCCCTTGGCTGAGCTACAACATTTTTTTTATTTAAACCATGGTCCACAGATGAGCTACAGACCATAGATTGATAGTGGACTCATCTTTGTATCTGTGCCATTACAGCGTCTGTGACAGCATGGGCAGCGCCATTGAGGCCATCTCCATTTTTAATTAGTCAATTTTCTTCTTCATGATTGTTTGATCCTTCCTGATGACCTGGTTGGACATGACTTCAACAGGGTCACCAGGAGGGATCAGCCAATGAAGTTGGAAGTCTCATCCAGTTGACTACATCAAAATGATGGAAGCCCTCAATGGTGCAGCCCACGCTAAGATGGCCTTCTGGCCACTAGAGGACTCCATCATTCTCTATGGCTACAGACACTTTATACACACATGCTCACATGCCCACACTCAAAATGCTTGATCCAAAACCAGGTTTGTTCGGGCTTTTTTCTATGGGTGTGAGAAGGAATCCCTCACTGCATTAGAATAGTGTCGTGGTAATGTCATCTGTAGACGTGCCCCAGGAGCAGGCAGGCAGCCACCTCAGGGGTTCTCATCTGTCGGGTGACAGCACTAACCTGTCAATCATCTCTATAGAAGCGCATAGGCTGCACTGCTGTCCACTCTAACTGTGTGTGTCTATGTGTGAGTGGGAAATAGACAGGTATAGGCTACGTGTGGGAGTGTTTTTGTTGTTGAGAGGATGATACAGGCCATGACCCACACAAACACTCACATAAGCACCACACCCAGACTGACTCAATTGTAGATGACGCCATCCATTTAGGGCCGTTTTATTATAAGATTGAAACTCCTGTGTGTGCGCTTCATAAACTACTGCTTATATATGTGTGAGGTAAAGTTAGATATCAATAGCAGATCTGATATGGAGACATCACTTTCAACTGTGTATTTTGGAGACACCATAGACGTATTTAAAACAGCACTGCCCTCTACAGGACAATAGCAAATTTAATAGTGAATGAACTCCGAAATCTCTAAGCATTTTTTCTATCACAAAGATTAATGATACAAGTTTGTCATAAAATACATGTCTACAAAAGATTAGATACAGTGCATAGTTGTTGCAATATCAAACATCAATATTTCAAATTCATGAATCAAGTTACTTTTCTACTTGGTCTCGAACTAGTCTCAGAGCCACACATACTATTCATTAACATAAGTTAATGTGTTCCCATTTAGTCAACACAAAACCTCATACAGTTTTTACATCTTGGTTACAAACAATACATGCACATGATGAACATCCAAAAATAATGCAGTTCCTCCTTTCAAATAGACCCCAACAAGACTTATTTGGTAGATAATACATAACAAGCATAAAAAAAAAACTTTCCACACAAATATTTTCAAGTGGTCTGCAACCTTTCGCCAAACAGGAAGAATATAGGTGACACCAATGGTGTATTTATTGACAAAGTGGAAATGTAGCCTGTGTCTTGTGGACTGCCTGGTCTTTGGTTCAGACAGCCCTCCTGTCATAGATGTGGAAAGATGTTCGGTGGTTGGGGTGCTGCAATATTTTTGCCGACAGGGGGCCGGGGGCAGAATTGATATGGGTCTTCTAATACAAGACTAGTAAAGGCCCAGTGCACTTTCATTTTCAGGTGGGTGCTGCAGCACCCTCAGCACCCCTACTTCCCACAGCTATGCCTCCTGTAGTCATCAACATAGACTCCCTTAATCCTGAATGAGTAGGAAGATTCTGTTTAATACCGGAAAGAACCGTCAGAACCAGTCAGAGCTAGTCAGAACTGGTCAGAGGTTCTTGCAGCAGGTCCTGCGTTCCTCCTGGACTTCGCTAGCCGTTCCAGTAGTACTAGACAGGGTCACGGCACTGATTGACCCACGGGTCACCTCTCGACTGGCCACCTTCTTGTGGATCGCTGGGGGTAACAGAAATGTTCACGTCATGAACACACACATCACATAAAAGGTGCACGGCAGAAAAGTGCACACAGAACAATAATAGAGATTCACATGACATGCTATTGTCTAACGTTTTGTAGATAAAGGTATGAAGCACAAGAGCAACATAATAAGAACCTGTGAGAACTTCCTGGAAAGCAGCTTCAACGTTGGTAGAATCCAGAGCTGACGTCTCCATAAACAAGATGCCCTTCTTTTCTGCATGAGACCGAATACCTTGTTGAGTATATTCTCACATACATCATACTCAATCATGCCATGAAGAACCAACCATAGAATTACCTGTCATTGGTGCAAAGCTGGTCATTTTTTCACATTACCGTCAGAAATTGATATGCTATACTATGAAAAAACAATATGAAAAATGTTGCAATATTCTGTCACTTTAGAACTGTCATTGACTGCATATTGAGCACTTGTCTAACTGGTAACTAAGTAACTTGTAACTGATAAATACCTGGCAATTAGTAAGTAACATTAAGTTAACTGCTAACTAACTGCTGACTGGTAAGTAACTAGTAGATAACTGGTAACTAATCTCTCGTGGACAGATTCTGCACTTAACCAAATTACCCAAGATTTTTGTTCTGGGTTAACCAAGATTAACTGAAACTACTGTAACTAGTAAGTAACTGCTAACTAAGTAAATGATCACCTGCAAATTCCTTGGCCTCCACGGTGGGCACTGTCCTCAGGGTCTCCAGGTCACTCTTGTTGCCAACGAGCATGACCAGGATGTGAGGGTCTGCGTGATCGTACAGCTCCTTCAGCCAACGTTCCACACTCTCATAGGTCAGGTGCTTGGTGATGTCATACACCAGCAGAGCACCCACTGCCCCTCTGTAGTACCTGGAAACACACACACACACACACACACACACACACACACACACACACACACACACACACACACACACACAGAGAGACAGAGAGATAGAGAGAATCAGATGAGTAGAGTCAGAGAAATATGTTCATTTGGTGGGTTTGCATACATGTGTTTGTGTTTGCAAATATCTGTGTGTATCTATTCATACTGAGGTGATTGGCTCTGTAGATCTCTGTATTCCTGTGTGTGTATTGTGTACAAAGAGTGTGTGTGTGTGTATATGTGTGTGTGTGTGTATATGTATATATGTGTATGTGTGTACACCCACGCTGAGGTGATGGCTCTGTATCTCTCCAGCCCTGCCGTGTCCCAGATCTGAGCCTTGATGGTGAAGGTATCCAGCTGAACAGTGCGGGTGCTGAACTCCACTCCGATGGTGGTGCGGCTGTCGTGGTTAAACTCATTCTTGGTGAAGCGTGACAGCAGGTTGCTCTTCCCAACACCAGACTCACCAATCAGAACCACTAAAGGATGACAGACATATTATCAAGTGTAATATATCAATACTGCATTTCTCAATGGTGAAAAGAATCATGACTTGGGTGCAATGTTAGACGTTTCAGGTATAACTGTAGCACAGCAGGCTGCTGAGGGGAGGACAGCTCATAATAATGGCTGGAACGGAGCAGATGGAATGGCATCAAACACATGGAAACCATGTGTTGGATGTATTTGATACCATTCCACCTATTCCGCTTTAGCCTTTACCACGAGCTCGTCCTCCCCAGTTCAGGTTCCACCAACCTCCTGTACCATATGGAGGTAGCATGACTCTCTGCTACATTAAACAGAATAAGGAACTGTTACTTCTCTCAACCCCACTTCACCCTGCTCTAGCATCATTCTGACACATCACGTGTACCCAAAGAGGTGCATGCCTAGCCCGGAGTGGAATCTTCTATGAAAATACAGTAATTACTCTTGACACTGTTAAACCTTATTCTCCACAAGTGCATATTGTTAGTAAGGTGACTAAAATCTATTACAAATAAGCCACAGTAGTCAATTTAACCCTCGTTTAGGTCAAAGGTCACATTGATTCTCTGCCTTGCCCAGGAAGCTACTTCCTGCTTTCCATGTCACCTCTCTTCCCTAAAAATATTAAACAACACCAAAGATCAAACTGCTCTCTCACACTCAACCTTTGCACACCTAAACTAAGCTCAAAGGCTTTGTGTGCAAACCAGAGAATGGGGGATTTTTTCCTTATAGAATCAGATTCTTTGACAAACAAAACACTCACCTTTGAAGACAAAGTTGTAGCTTTCGTCACCCATACTGTGCCTGTGTTGAGCCCTGGCGGGATCCTCCACCTGTTTCAGTCAATATCCTAGGGCTGTTACTGCATTAGATCCCAGGACAGGGAGGACAGAACGAGAGAAAAAGAGAGAACAGCAGACAAGCTACTCTCTTCTCTCCCAAGGAGCCAGGGTGGAAAGACAGTGAAAATGAATGAGAGAAAATGTTAGGGCTAACACTCCTCGTCCTTTATCTGTAGATAGGGGCAGTTCGTTTGTGGTTAGACGATCCCTGCTACGGCCGATCCCTCTGTGGCTCAGCTGACACATGGGAGAGGCAGAGGGGGAGGGAGGAAATGTGAGGTAAGAACAGGTGTAACAGGTAGAACCACTAGCGTTAACAGCCAGTCATCACAAGAGAACAGACTCTACCCTCTTCATCTAGTCTGCCTATCTCGTCTGACAGGTGCGTCTTCAGTGTATGGCAGCGAGCCAGTGCTACGGCGAATAAGATTAACTTTCCCTTAGACAACACTGATCTAAGATCACTTTTGGATTCCCCCTCAGGTTAGCATTTGTGGAAGATAAATGACAGTATTATACCAAGGAGCCTCCAGGCTACCAGGTAAATGTATTATTAAACTGTGAACGTGACTAAAATGTTTCACTAATTCCAGAATAAGTCATCTAAAAGGTGGCCATTCATTTCATTGGAACCACTTTAGAACAATAAAAAAAAAGTTCCCTTTCCTATCATCTGAGGCGATAAAAAAATGACAGTAAATATTGTAGACATTTCATTTTAGCAACAACTCCATTAAGATACCAAACTTTTAGGTAATGCAGACAAAATATTGAGTGGACTACTGAATGGAACTTGCAGAATAATTCAGGGTTGGGTTCAATTCAGAAAGTAAGCAAATTCCATTTCCACATTTTCCTAATTGAAAAGCATTGGAATATCAGTGTACTTCAGGAATTGCCTGGAATTCAAATGGAATAGACCCCAACCCTGGTATAATGATATTTCTCCTACAAGTCAGGATGGACACACTGAGGGTTCTTATTGACCAACTTAGTTTTATTTTGTAGTACAGTACTGTTAAAGGTTAGTTCCAACATGTTTAATTGGGTGATAGATTTAAGCTGAGGCCAACAGACAAAGCACAGCTATAGAAGCCATTGCCAAGGTTACCACAACTACAATGCTGAGATTCTCAGAAAAAGCAAAAAGCTAGAACTTCATTGCCACACCATACCAAAAATGGAAAGCTTTTTTTTCATTATACTTTATTCATACATTTTCCAGGAAGATTTTTTAATGAGACAAAACAGATTCAATATGTACTACTTACACATCAAATTAAAATACATAATGAATCAGATTAAAATGAAAAGGAAATCTGTCTGTCTTGTCTTTGTGTCTTCTTCCTCAGAACTCCTGTCTTTTTAATAACCATTATCATGACAGTTGTCAATCTTGTGACACGCCGGTGTGTGAAGTCAATCTAGACCACCACTGGCAGACTCATTTGATTTGACTAGCCAGGGTTTGATACAATCGATCCATTTGATAAGAGTAGTTGGTGTTAAATGTTTTGTTGAAGACAAAAAAGCACAGCAATCCTACCTTCAGGGAACAACTCACAGCTGAGTGGAGATAGAGATATCTCTATCTGGAATGACTATTTATTTTATTTTAGGGAAGTGTGGGGGTTCTTTTAGCAATAAATAGAAAGGGTTTCGGGCAGGCTTAACTGATATCCGTGTGAGATTGATGAAGTTCTGTTTTGTGATCATCTTCCTCCGGTCTTCATATACCTTACCCTGCAATCAGGGGCTTAGTCAAAAGGGTGGAAGGTTACAAACACATTGCAGCTAGAAATGCAACATATAGACAGGAAACAAATCCCTGGAATGCGTTGAAGTTTCATAAACAGCTCTATGCAATGCATTTCTATCTGCCGCACTACGAACACTCCACCCCATTGAATAAACCAGGTAGGCAACCCTGTTCCTGGAGTGCCGCAGGTACTGCAGGATTTTGTCCCAACTAGGCACCACACCTGAGCTAATTGATCAGTTCAGTGATTGCCTAAACTCAACAAGCCTGGTCATCCAGGTCAGTTAAATCAAAAACATGAAGTGCCTGCAGCCCTCCAGGACCAGGGTGGTCTACCCCTGGAATAAACGCAGCTTTATTAAAGAGGAAGAGGGATTAGTGATTCTGGTAGAGTAAAGAAATTCTGTTTTGGAGAGGGTTTGGAGGGAGGCAAATCTGTGCCGTTCTCGCCCCCCCCCCCCCCCCCCCCCCCCCCCCCTTCACCGGGCACCCCTCTGTTGAGGAAATGGTCTGGGCTGGTCAGTCTGGTCCTGCTGAGCAGAGCTCTATGGACGAGGCTAAAACCAGGGGATAGGGGAGCCATGGTTAGGGAATGATCTGACAGGAGACTGCGGTGGATGTTTAGAATGGTACATGTCCTGACCGGGTTTTGTCTGTGTCTTTTTTGGATGGTTTATTTCTTCTCTCTTGGTTCTCTGTAGACAATGTATATGCATGTGCGTTCCCCTTGCTGCAGAGGTGGATAGTATGTATGCATGTGTCTGTATCGATGTGGCTGAGTGAGTGTGTCTTTATGAGGGCTGTGAGCCCAGCAGTCTCTCGATGGCAGCATTGACATCTCCTCCGGTAGCGATCAGGGCCTGCAGGTTGGCCTCTCTGTTAATGAAGCCCATAGCGCCCAGCTGCTCCAGCTGCTGCTGGAACTGCACCTCCGGGGTCTGGCTCTGTAGGGGGACCAGTCAAAAATCTCTCAATCAAATGTATTTATAAAGCCCTTTTTACATAAGCTGATGTCACAAAGTGCTGTATAGAAACCCAGCCTAAAACCCCAAACAGCAAGCAATGCAGATGAAGAATCACAGTGGCTAGGAAAAACTCCATATTAAGGCCGGAACCTAGGAAGAAACGTAGAGAGGAACCAGGCTATGAGGGGTGGCCAGTCATCATCTGGCTGTGCGGGGTGGAGATTATAACAGTACATGGCCAAGATGTTCAAACGTTCATAGATGACCAGCAGGGTCAGATAATAATAATCACAGTGGTTGTAGAGGGTGCAACAGGTCAGCACCTCAGGAGTAAATGGCAGTTGGTTTTTCATAGCCGATCATTCAGAGTTAGAGACAGCAGGTGCGGTAGAGAGAGTCCAAAACAGCAGTCAATCAGTCAACCAACCACCAATAAATAAATCAACCAGTACAATCACAGTAAAACAGAACGAGGGAAGACAGGTAGGTGTGTGTGTGGTACGTACTGAGGAATTCCCTCCTGCGAACATTTGGAGCATCTGCTGCATCATCAGTTGCTGGGCTGGGTTCTCCCCAGCACTCGGCGAAGAGGCAGGGTTCTCTGGAGCCACACCCCCTCCCGTGGACAGGGGAGTTGTGGGTATTCCACCTGGTAATCCGCCCACTAGTCCCCCTGGTAGACCTCCAGGGAGACCTCCTGGCAGTCCACCTGGTGCCAAACTGGGAGAGACCAAGGGGTTAGGTTGAGATTGCGTAACAGCGTATCTACTACTCAAACAACTCTTTATTTCCCATTTTAACACTTTCTCCAGGTCGTGTGGTTGGGGTGTGTGTGTGTCATTGTTTTCCATTAGCGCCGGCTGTCGGCCAAACAACCGGTTAGACTAATTTTCAACTGGCTACATTTTCCCCTTCATATTTTAATTTAAAAGTTTCAATTTGCTAGTTCGAGCCATCTCCCACTAGAATGAACAATATACATCTTCTAGCGATCTGTTGAGAGGATAGGTGCCTGTCAGTTCAGTCACAAAGAGAGTGATGACAGGGGAACACAGCATAGAGGAAGAGGCAAAGCGAGAGGTTTCACTCCCGCCAAAATTCGTCCAAAATAAGCGCAATGCGTTTCTATGGGCTTATTTTGGACCCAAGCTTGTCGCCTGCCATCGGAACGACTCCAATTGTTAGGGCAGAGACATGAGCATCTTGTCATTATATGCAGATCTCTGGTTGCTGTCTAATTTATATACATGGAGGGAGAGGGAGTGCATGGTGCTCGTGAACTTGCACGTCGCATGTAATGTAAGTGGTAATGATGAGTCGAAAGCCACGACTTAGCCTAATTATTGTTTTCTGACACATTCATTTATTTTATTTCATGTAGCCAGCCAAGGGGAGTCGTGGTGCATAGCTGATTGACAACTGAACAGCAAGTGTTGACTAGTTATGAAAGGTGTCGAACTGACTGAATAAGTCCATCTATATCTCTTTACCATTCATAAATGCGGCAGCGTGGTTATATGTCCATGGCGTAACATCGGAACAAGTAAACCAAAGGATATCCTAGATTTCGGGCCCTAACGGAATCCTGGTATTAAAACGGAATTCAACCCCAAATATTTTTTGTTGACCTTCAGTAGGGAATCAAACAAATGTATTGAAAATGTATTAATTTGGCCAAGTTTATCATAAGAAACGAACATAATGGATCAGCGATTCATATTTCCTGCAACTTTCCTGAAGAGCCAATGAAAACTCCCTGTTTGTGTATGTGCGATGCATGGTCCACCACTGCGTAGCCGTTAGCGATGATGCTAATAAACACAGTCTACTGGTAGATGGAAAGGCTTTCCAAAAAACCTTTTCAATTACATCTTAACTACAATGTAGCCTGTGCATACCTGGCAGAATGCTATCATGATTATTTTCATCAATGTAGTGGGTATTTGTTACGCAAACTCTACGATCACGTGTGCTACAAAGTCATAGCTAAACAGCCTCATGCTAGGTGCCAACTGGAATTAAAGGGTAATTACACCCAAAAATCTACATTTCTCAGATTTTTCCCCAGACCTCAAATGTAGTTTCCTGATGTGGTTTAAGCATTGTTGTGCACTTACAACATCCAATTTTGCTTGTTTCTCTATTTTAAAAAAGTTCGATTTTGAGAGCGAAAACATGGGAAAAAATGTAACCTTGAAAATCATTTTTCAAGATAAATGTGGGCTACTTACGTCAGTTCTGTTTTAATACATAATTTGAAGAACAAAACATTGTGGCAATTCATATCTTGCAGTAAAACTGTAAATAAGACTTTAATCTCAAGAGTTAAAAAAGGCTTGATGTTCTCTCTTTGACAATGTCCAAAACAACTAACAATACATTGAATTCGTTCATTTTCAGTCATTTAAATTGTAATGTCATGTCTTTCTACACAATACCACAACTTATTTTTCCAATCTGGGCGGTAAAATCTAAGTATTGAATCATTTAGCTGTGTATTTCAGGTGGAGTCAAGGCGTTAGAATGTACCAGAAGAGACCAAATAGACCTCTTTCGGCAAAAAGGAGCTGGGGGCGACTGGCTGGGCTGGGGGGGGGCGACTGGTTGGCTACTCTATGTACTTGTGGAGAACACTGGTGTGTGTGTGTGTGTGTGTACCTTGGCATGAGTCCCGGTGCCTCTGTCTGCAGTGTCTGTAGGCCCTGTTGTATCTGGAGGAGAGCCTGCATGGCTCGGGGGTTGGTCATCACAGAAAGAGCCTCTGGGTTCTGCATCTAAACAACAACAGTCACAATCAAACTAACAATGAATCAATTAACATTCTAAAACAATCCCCAAATCATCTGTTTAGGGTCCATCCAGTGTCAAGCAAGCCAATCAAGTCCTTGGGACAGGTTCAACTCTCTCTGTTCGAGGCAAATATGGCTGTGTGTACCTGCTGCAGGAAGACGGGCAGCTGGCTCCTGAACTGTTCCTGCAGCTGGGGGTTTCCAGCCAACAGAGGGTTATTCATCAACACCTGGGGAAGACACAGAATGTGAGAAAGACAGAGAGCAGGGGGGGGGGGGGGCAAGAGAAAGAAAAACAGGAGAAAGAGAGAGAAAAGACAGGAGAGAGAGAAACAGAAGGTCAGGGTCCTGTCGTTCACCAGCTGCTTTCCCAGTGTTCACCCTCTTCCTCACATCTGTCTACATCTACATGGAGATAACTAGAGGTAAAGCACTGCCAGCTGGATCTATTCTAGATACCTAGCGGTAAAGCACTGCCAGCTGGATCTGTTCTAGATACCTAGCGGTAAAGCACTGCCAGCTGGATCTATTCTAGATACCTAGCGGTAAAGCACTGCCAGCTGGATCTATTCTAGATACCTAGCGGTAAAGCACTGCCAGCTGGATCTGTTCTAGATACCTAGCGGTAAAGCACTGCCAGCTGGATCTATTCTAGATACCTAGCGGTAAAGCACTGCCAGCTGGATCTGTTCTAGACACCTAGCGGTAAAGCACTGCCAGCTGGATCTGTTCTAGACACCTAGCGGTAAAGCACTGCCAGCTGGATCTGTTCTAGATACCTAGCGGTAAAGCACTGCCAGCTGGATCTGTTCCATACAGCTGCCAAGGACTACTACTTGGCTCTGAGCAGGGCTGCTGATTTAGGATCAGCCCCTCCCCGTTCATGTTATCTTATTCATTATGGTCTAGAACAGGGATTGGAAACTTGATGTGAATGGGGGCCACAAAATCTGAACTCATCATGATGGGCCTCAGTGGCCCAAATTCATACCCACACATACAGCCCTAGCCTTTTGAGTGCCCGAAGTTACATTTCATTGCCCCCCCCCCGACAGGAGAGAAAAAAATGGAAGTTTTAGATTTAATTTCCTGCAATCCTACACATTTTGCCATGTGGCAAAGAAAAACGTGCAGTTTTACAGCTAATTTACTTCAATTCTACTAATTTAACAATAGGGTGGAGAGAAATGTTTGTAGTTTTGAATATGATATCAGCATGAGACTGACTAACAAATTCAATGGGGGGCCCCCCGGCCGGTAATTTGACCATGATTACAAGTTTAGATAGCTGGCTATACTAATTTACAAATCTAGAATGTTTTAGCTGACATTGGTATCTGAGTGACTGTCAGTGACTGACATAACAAGAGAAAAACTGCTGATGCACAACCACATTTCAATATTGCACCTTGTGTATTCTACCATTCTAATGCTCAACAGTAAGTTGAGACCCTGACTGAGTTCGGGGGGGGGGGGGGCGTGGGATGCCTGTTGCTCATCCCTGGTCTAAAAGGCTAAACTGATTCTAGATCATCACTCCTACGCTTTGTGAATACAGGCCCAGATCTGCTTTATTGTTCTCATTGCAATTCATTCCAAACAAACCATTCCCACCGATTCCTATAGATCCCCCTGTGTTCAGATTGGTCTCATCCCAAATGGCACCCTATTCACTTTATAATGCACTACTTTTGACAAGGGCCCTGTAGAGCACCATAAAGGAAATAGGGTGCTATTTGAGACACATCAATGACTTCCTGATCCATGCTAATCCCCAGGGCCCACTACTCTACTGCTACAGACCTGGGAGGCCATGTCTGGGTTCTGGGCCAGAGACTGCATGATACTGCGCATGTAGGGAGCAGACAGCATGTTCTGCATCAGCTGGGGGTTCTCCGAGATCTGCTGCATCAGACTCTGCATGCCCGGACTGCTGAACATGCCTGGGACACACACACACACACACACACAGAGGGAGGTTGATGGTGTGTGGGTGTAGGTGTGTGCGTATGCATGCTTTTACAATCCGCCGCTTGATATATGTATGGGTATCACTAATTTATATATATGTATTTAGGAATTCACATCCACGTGATATTGCAGTATCTCTCTTGAATGGTATTCTCTTAAGCAGGAAGTCTGTCTATGTATTCTCGTACCGTTACCCAGACTGGCAGAGTTGACGCCCAGAGGGTTGGACACATTGGGGGTGGTGCTGCCAGTGGTAGAGGAGCCTGTGGTGCCCGTGCCCCCTCCACCCTCAGAGGGGTTAGTTGAACCCCAGGGGTTGGGCAGGGGCTCCCGGTTCTCTGTCCTCGACGGCTGCACCCCCCCGTCAGAGTTGCCCCCAAGGGCTGAGAAAGGGTTGTTTCCAAACTGGGATAGAGGAGAGAGATAAATCATTAACAACCTGTTTAATAACGGTTTCTGTTCAGCACTCTCCATGGGATAGCTGAGAGTTAGTTAGTTTCTGAGGCTAAAAAAGCTCCAGAATGAGTGAATTATTACTTCCACTAAAGCCGAATTTGTACTTCGTCAGCAATGATGTCAATTGATGAACATTTCACTTAAGTGGAAGTTAGGATTCCCCTTATACTCTCCATCTAACTAAAAAAGCGATGGGTACTAGCGAGACCAAGAGGAATAACTTCAGTTAGTGCCATAATGGGTACCTGGTCTCGTGCTGCGCTGAACATGGGTTCCTGGATGTCTGTGTACATCCTGCGCAGGGCATTGTAGCCTCCGGGGATACTCTCCAGGTTGCTAAGCGCCCGGTCCTGGTTACGCATCATTTCCTGCATCATGGCAGGGTTCCTGGCCAGCTCCATGGTCTGAGGAGAAGGGAACAAGAAGGGGTTTTAAGGATTTGTGATGTTATGAAAGAGGACAATATTGATAGCTAGACTGGGGTCTGGGGTATAGGGACTCAAGAAGGCTAGGGTGTTTCATCTGTGTTCGAGAAACCACCCCTAAGACCATTTCTTTATATAACTTAGAATGCAGCTAAACAAAGATCAGCCCCTCAAAGCAGTCAACTTCCCACAGTTGAAAAATAATGATAGCAAAAACAGCACCTGCTACATGCCCCTACACCTTACTAACCAAGGCCAATTTCTGTGTACACCCCAGCCAATCCCAAGCTGTCCGTGACACAGTGCACTCTGGCCAAACCCCCTTACCTGTCTCATAAGCTCTGGGTTGTTGAGCATGTGGGAGATCTCGGGGTTGCGCTCCATTAGCTGCTGCATCTGGGGGTTGGCCACGATCATCTGCCTCATCAGGTCTGGGTTGGACATCATGTTCTGCACCAGGGGGTTCTCCATGATCTGGGACAGCATCTCCGGGTTGGACATCAGCTGGCTCTGCATCTGCTGCTGCAGCTCCATGAAGTTAGCGGAGCCCATGCCCATGCTGCTCAGGCTGGACAAGCCACCAAACCCGGCTAGGAGGGAGGGAGGGAGAGGGGTATGGTCAGGAAGCAGTGATGATAATGACGATGGTTGTCTTTCTGTATAAACTGTTGGGTGTGTGTGAGGGGGTGGATAGATAAGTGTGTGTGTGTATTTAGCCTAGTAAACTCACTCAGTATGTTGGGGGTCTGTGGGGGTGCAGAGGCAGGGCCTCCAGTGGGCCCTACAGTTGAAGGGTGGGCTGCAGAACTGGGGCCAGAGGAGTTGCCACTACTGCTGCCCACCTGGGTGGTGACTGAGGAAGAGGAACTAGCGCCATCTCCAGCCCTGGAGGGACAATGCATTGATCAGTTATGTTCACATCAAATTGGTATCTGCCTACAAATCTTCCATTGAAATACATGCAGGCCAGTTGTTGTGCAAACGCATCAGCTCACACACACATGGATTCAGCCCATATATTGTATATGTAAATGGCTTCACTTCATTATAACCGTATAGCTTCCCTCGCTGTTCCTGTTTGTACCACGGCTCCAACAAGTGATACTCTTGTTTGGAAACCCACATGACCGCCTGCTTGAAAACGTACTAACCAATTGCGCAAGTGGAGACACTTCAAGCAGTGAAGTAAGTAAGCATATATGGCCTGAGTCAATCTAAACTCCACTACATACAGTACCAGTCAAAAGTTTGGACACGACTACATGGGTTTTTCTTATATTTATTAAATTATATATTTTTTACTATTTTCTACATTGTACAATAATAGTGAAGCCATCAACAATATGAAATAACATATATGGAATCATGTAGTAGCCAAAAAAAGCAGCCACGGTTTGCCTTGACAGCTTTGCACACTCTTGGCATTCTCTCAACCAGCTTCATGAGGTAGTCACCTGGAATGCATTTCAATTAACAGCTGTGCGACAGTCCATAATTACTTTAAGACATGAAGGTCAGTCAATACAGAACATTTCAAGAACTTTTAAAGTTTCTTCAAGTGCAGTCGCAAAAACCATCAAGTGCTATGATGAATCTGACTTTCATGAGGACCGCCACAGGAAAGGAAGACCCAGAGTTACCTCTGCTGCAGAGGATAAGTTCATTAGAGTTACTAGCCACAGAAATTGCAGCCCAAATAAATGCCTCACAGCGTTCAAGTAACAGACATCTCAACATCAACTGTTCAGAGGAGACTGGGTGAATCAGGCCTTCATGGTCGAATTGCTGCAAAGAAACCACTACTGAAGGATACCAATAAGGAGTAGTGACTTGCATGGGCCAAGAAACACGAGCAATAGACATTAGACTGGTAGAAATCTGTCCTTTGGTCTGATGAGTCCAAATTTGAGATCTTTGGTTCCAACCGCCGTGTCTTTGTGAGACACAGAGTCAGTGTGGTTCCCACCGTGAAGCATGGAGGAGGTGTGGTGGTGCTTTTCTGGTGACACGGTCTGTGATTTATTTAGAATTCAAGGCACACTTAACCAGCACGGCTACCACAGCATTCTGCAGTGATACACCATCCCATCTGGTTTGCGCTTAGCGGGACTATCATTTATTTTCAACAGGACAATGACCCAACACACCTCCAGGTTGTGTAAGGGCTATTTGACCAAGAAGGAGAGTGATGGAGTGCTGCATCAGATGACCTGGCCTCCACAATCACACGACCTCAACCCAATTGCAATGTTTTGGGATGAGCTGGACCGCAGAGTGAAGGAAAAGCAGCCAACAAGCACTCAGCCTATGTGGGAATTCCTTCAAGACTGTTGGAAAAGCATTCCAGGTGAAGCTGGTTGAGTGAAAGCCAAGAGCGTACAAAGCGGTCATCAAGGCAAAGGGTGGTTATTTGAAGAATCTCAAATATAAAATATATTTTGATTTGTTTAACACTTCTTTGGTTACTACATGATTCCATGTGTGTTATTTAATATATTTGATGTCTTAACTATTATTATACAATGTAGAAAATAATAACAAATAAAGGAAAACACTTGAATGAGTAGGTGTCCAAACTTTTGACTGGTACTGTATAGCTTATTCACTTCTTCAAAATGTTATCAAGCAATTCCAATTCCAATTTCTGCCAAACACTGACATAACCTACTGAAACATACAATGTTCATTCTGCTTTGAGAAGTTGCACCATCTTACTTGTGTGCTGTCTTTATGACCAGATGGACTGTCAGGCCATCCTTGATGCCGTGCTGGTTGAGAGAGTCGCCGTCTTTCAGTATCTTCCCCGCAAAGATCAGAACCAACTGATCCTGCTTGGCTTTGAACCTCCGTGAGATCTCCTCTTTAAACTGGAGAGAGAGAGAGGTCATTGTTTGTTTGTTTTACTTTTATTTATTATATATTTCACTTGCTTTGGTAATGTAAACATATGTTTCTCATGTCAATAAAGTCCCTTAAAATGAGAGAGACAGAAAGATATGGATGGACAGCAAGAGAAAGAGGGGGAAGAAATGGGAGAAATCGGATAAAGAAACAATTAGCTCAATAAGCGGGTTTGAATTCTAAAGCCTTGTTTCTGGGTAAATCCTCATTGCTTAACCTATTATAGGAACTCTACTAACTGATTACAAATACCACCTCATTCTTGGTGTTGTGCTTTTCACAATGGGAGAAGCTTAAAATCAAAAGAACTGAATCCAACTGTGAAACAGCAAGCATACACATTCCTCTGAATACAAGACAACACTGTGATTCAACACCTGGCCCCAGTCTACAACTAACTACACATATGAGAGGCACATTAAACAGGAGCAAAATAAGATGTAGGCTATTTAGCTGTTCAGGGTATCAACCAGGACTGGAGTGACAGGACAGGAAGAAAAGTGGCATTTGCTGACAGATTCATAACAAAACAACTTAAAGTGAAACATGGGACCAGTATAGCATTCATTGGGAGAGGAGATTCACATGAACAACAATCTACAGTCCAGTAACTGACATTCAGAACAATGAGGTGCTGTTACATTCTGAAGAAGAATACTGTTTCTAGACTACCTACCGAAGAAGCGCAAATGTCCTGGAGAAACAGCTAAGATGAAGAAACTAGCTAGCTAGCATCCTGGTTAGCACGTAGTCAACAAAATTAGCCCAACGTTAGCTAGTTAGCAATTTACCTAACTAATGTTAGCTACTTACATAGAAGCTGATTAAATGTTTTTGTTGTCATGACTAACATACAGAAGTCACGCGACACATTTTACTGACTGTGTAATCAGGGAATTCCTTACTAGCAAGCCGGTTAGCTAAGTTCACTAACTAGGGAACATACACTGTTAAACTGTTATCAATACGGAGCGAGGAATAGTTGTGAGCCGTATTAGCTAGCTAGCTAACTATAGAACAGCACTTGTGAATAGCGTGTCAAGTCAATAGCTACCTTTAAATGTCGCTAAACTTGCCGATTCTGAAATGTTAGCTCGCTAGCTAGCTCGCAACATGCTTACACACACAGGCTAATCAAGCAAGGCAAGTGGACAGGGGCATGATGATGTAGCATAGCAGCAAGTTGCCGCTCGCTAGCCAGCTATTACTGATTCACAAAATGAACGAACCTGAGTGACAGAGGCATCTTCCGAGATGGCGATTTCCTCCTTGTCTTTTGGGGTTTTGACTGTGACCTTGATAATAGTTCCCTCCAAACCAACAGTTGTATCATTGTTGTTATTAACAGGATCTGCGCCGCCGTTATCCGCCATCTTTACTCCTCCGATGGAATCGTTCAGATTTGGCGTCCACTTCCGGGTCAATATAGGTAATTACTTCCTTTCCAGAAATGTTGACTCATATCAATGATCTATTGAAGGCCCGCGTCACGTCTATTTCTTTGGGCACAAGCACTGTCCATTACACACTGTTCACACCCCGAGAGAACAATTAGCAGGGTTAAAGCTTATTTCCTACAATTCTACACATTTCTAAAGCTACATTTCTATAAATGTTGCCATGTCTAATGTGTAGTCGTGCTATTTTAGTGACTCGAACGTTACTACAAAACCTATGGGCTAAAAAAAACGTGAGCTGACGTTCTAGTTGATTTGGACATTTCTGACCAGTTATAAATATCGCTCTAGTGCCACGTTCACGTGCTAGTCGGCAATAGGAAACTGACAATTATGGCTTGCTAACTGGTTGTTGTTATACAAATGCCAGGTTCAACGAAAAAGCAATTCGGAAATTTCAACGTTCTCTAGTTCTGACTAGTACAGGCTTGGGAAATTATTTTCCATGGAGGGCCACATTAGAATATATTTTTGCCATCGCAGGCCAGAATCATATTACAGGATTATACATCATGTGTATGACTGTGTTGACAGATATATCAACTGTAAATAACGTCCAGATATGCTACTTATTTTACTTTTTTAACATGCACAGAAATTTGCCACATCAATGTTCTCCTTCTGGTAGGTATTTTCATTATTAAATATGCAATGAACTACATGGAGGGAAAAGTACACGGACAGAATTCTTGTTAACGGGTTTGCACAAAAAACACAAGAAAGACAAATGAAAAGCAGATAGCACAGCCTCAGTTTCACAGGTCCTGAAATTGTCAACCATCACTTTTATCTCTATAAGGTTATCACCACCCACCCACCGCCTTGCATAATGAAGCAGACAGAAACACACCCTTATCTGCATCTGTGGCGTCTGCATCCTCTGGCCATCTGTCCCGTGAATATATGCAAACACTGATTGGAAGATTGTGTGAAATGAAATGGCAGTTCCAATTGCTATGTTTTGATCAATTGATTCTGTTAAATGCCACGGTGGTGGTGGCTTTTGATGAACGGTATGACATTTCTGTCATTCGAAGATGACCTATCCCTTGCTCAGCCCTCACAGAACCGTTTGTAGCTGTCTTAAGAATGGCAGAGAGAGAGTGTGTGTGTGTGTGTGTGTGTGTGCGCCTGTGTGTGTGCGCGTGTGTGTGTGCGCCTGTGTGTGGTTTAAGTGAGTGTATTGAAGTGTGTGTATACACTATATAAATACGGTGTCATGGAAAACTACGATCACATTGCTCAACTAACGGTGTATTTTAAAAGCAGTATTATAAGGATGCAGGTGAGCTACAGATTACATATGTATTCTGTATATTAGAGAGAGGACAACCAGTGAGATAGAGGGGCCAGCTCTCCCTATATGTCTGTCTAAATGTCTATCCATGCCGCCACAGCCCCAGATCCATTGAAAGAAAAATGTTGGCTTCAGCATGTTACATTGACTTCAGCAGTACTTCATACCTATGTACACCCACAATTCTAGAACATACCAAATACAAACAAACATAAAGAATATGGAGCCCCCCAGTAAAAGCCCCTACCCTAACCCCCTGACCCCATCCCAGCTGCCCACACTGAAAGGACTGAGGGGGTCACGTGATCCTGTGCCCCACGCGATAGTACATCCGTTACATAGGGACCGATTGTTTAAGGATTCTGCTTCCATCAACAGAAAAAACAGAGGGGATAACTTTTTGGAATTTAGCCCAGTGGAGTTCTCTTTCATTTTCCTATCTCTCCTCCTCGGCTTGCAACATCTCTCCTTCTCTCTCTCTCTTTCTCTCTCCCTCTATCCCTCTCTCCCTTTCTCCCCAGAAAGGTAGACGGTTAAGAGAGTACTTTTACTGAAGAAACAAGGTAAGGGGCATCCTAAATATATCTATATAATGTTGCCTTGATAAAAATGTATAGTTCTGACAAAGAATAAGTCACTCAACTTAATGGTGAACAGAAGTCCAAAAGGTAAAGACAATGGTGAACTAGTGATTGAATAAGCATTGATCAAACGCAATTAATTAAGTGCTTGGCAAAAGAGCTGATGTTTAACGCTGCTAGTTGTAAAAGTCCATTCCATGACAGTGTTTGTTTATTATATATGGAGCACATGTTCATATATGTTAACAGGTCTCATTTTAAGACTCAGCTACAGTTGAAGTCGGAAGTTTACGTACACTTAGGTTGGAGTCATTAAAACTTGTTTTTCAACCACTCCACAAATTTCTTGTTAACAAACTATAGTTTTGGCAAGTCGGTTAGGACATCTACTTTGTGCATGACATAAGTAATTTTTCCAACAATTGTTTACAGACAGATTATTTCACTTATAATTCACTGTATCACAATTCCAGTGAGTCAGAAGTTTACATACACTAAGTTGACTGTGCCTTTAAACAGCTTGGAAAATTCCAGAAAATTATGTCATGGCTTTAGAAGCTTCTGATAGGCTAATTGACATCATTTGTGTCAATTGGAGGTGTACCTGTGGATGTATTTCAAGTCCTACCTTCAAACTCAGTGCCTCTTTGCTTGACATCGTGGGAAAATCAAAAGAAATTAGCCAAGACCTCAGAAAACAATTATAGCCCTCCACAAGTCTGGTTCATCCTTGGGAGCAATTTCCAAACGCCTGAAGGTACCAGGTTCATCTGTATAAACAATAGTACGCAAGTATAAACACCATGGGACCACACAGCCGTCATACCGCTCAGGAAGGAGACGCGTTCTGTCTCCTAGAGATTAACGTACTTTGGTGCGAAAAGAGCAAAGGACCTTGTAAAGATGCTGGAGGAAACGGGTAGAAAAGTACCTATATCCACAGTAAAACGAGGCCTATATCGACATAACCTGAAAGGCCACTCAGCAAGGAAGAAGCCACTGCTCCAAAACCGCCATAAAAATGCCAGACTACGGTTTGCAACTGCATATTGGGACAAAGATTGTACTTTTTGGAGGAATGTCCTCTGGTCTGATGAAACAAAAATAGAACTGTTTGGCCATAATGTTTGGCCAGTATGTAAACTACTTTGTCTTTTCGATTTTGTTGTCCACTGTCACCATGTCACACTTATCCCCAGTGTCGAGACTAGTACTAAACGTATTCATGTTTCTATTGAAGTCTGCGCAACAGTGTGTGCTATAAAGATCATAGCATACAGATACAGGTGTGTCTAACTCCCTCACCCCCTCCCCAGTATCAGTACAGGTGTGTAACTCCCTCACCCCCTCCCCAGTATCAGTACAGGTGTGTAACTCCCTCACCCCCTCCCCAATAGCAGGAGCTATGAAGTGACCATTGCAAACTGAGTGTTTGTCATGTAATACCTCATATAATCCAGGTGTGTTTATCCCTCCTCTTCCCGTGCAGTACCAGGCAGCGGCCACAGCAGCATCTCTCAGGATGTATAGCTTCATGGGCGGGGGCCTGTTCTGTGCCATGGTGGGGAACATCCTGCTGGTGGTCTCAATGGCAACAGACTACTGGATGCAGTACCGTCTATCAGGCAGCTTCGCCCACCAGGGCCTGTGGAGGTACTGCATGTCGGGCAAATGTTACATGCAGACGGACAGCATCGGTGAGACCACACACCATGGAGGGGTCAGGGGATGGAAGGATATAGATTATATACAGAGGGATGGCAATGACCACCTGATTTAATTCTAAATGAGTTATGATAACAGTCTGACTTGGTCTGATGGAAGGGAAGGTCTAAGTGAGTGCATTCACTGGCAGAAACTTAGTAAATGGTTGCTTTACTTCATGATAGAGACCTGTTGCTGAGAATGTCGGGCCAGTAATCGAAAGGTTGCTTGTTAAAATCCCTGAGCCACTAGGTGAAAAATTGTTGTTGTTGTGCCCGTGAGCAAGACACTTAAACCTAGTTGCTCTGGATAAGCGAGTGTGCTAAATGCTTATAAATGTTAAAATGTCTTGAACATGAGGAGAAATGTTACAAAAGGGTACCACCTAGTGTCTGGGCATGACACTACAATACCATTAATTTTCACTCTTGGCTAGAAGAAGGGATGCATTTGACAAAGGCTTCTGTTATGTCACCCTGCACACCTCTTTCACTGTTGGCCTCTAGCGTACTGGAATGCCACCCGGGCCTTTATGATCCTGTCAGGGATGTCGTGCTTCGCGGGCATCATTGCGGGCATCCTCTCCTTCGCCCACTTCTCCGCCTTTGAGAGGTTCCACCGATCCTTCGCTGCAGGGATCATGTTTTTCATCTCCAGTGAGTCTCATATCACACACACACACACACACTAGTTTTGTGCAGTATATTCACCTCTTATATCCCCCTTCCTTCTCCCAGCTTTATTTGTTCTGCTGGCGATGGCCATCTACACGGGTGTGACAGTGAACTTCCTGGGCAAGCGCTTCGGTGACTGGCGTTTCTCTTGGTCTTACATATTGGGCTGGGTGGCACTGCTCATGACCTTCTTTGCAGGTAAGAACTGACACACAGGATCAATCGCAGTACTCAACCAACCCAGTCCAAAAACAAGCAACCCCCAACCCCCAAGTGTTAGCAGATCTGAAGAGACCAGATGGTTAAAAGCAATATGGTGATGGTTTTTCCATAGCCTTCCACTGGGTTAGGGGAGCCTGGCTGCATCATATTGCTGACGCCTATCTGAATCCATCAGACCTGATGGAAGGGTAGTGGCTGAAGGGAGGGTATGTCTACAGCTGGATTCTGATGCAATGTCCATTGTCCATTAACCTGTATGTGCTCTGTGTTCCAGGGATATTTTACATGTGTGCCTACAGAATGCATGAATGTAGGAGAGGGGGCGGCCCTACACGCTAGAGAGAAAGACACAGCAAGATACACAAACTAAAAAGAGGACCATTTTACACTAAATGAATGACCATGTTTATCCAGAGAGGCCAACATATGACAGAAAGCCTTTGCGACTGCATGGGCCTCCATTCCCTGATGTTTCCAATGGATTTCCTGGATAAATAAAGGCTGGCTGACACTGCAAGGGTTATGATATCTCCGTAGTGCCTTTTTCAAGAGATGGCTTTTTGTACATGCAAATGTATTGTAGTTTTGATAAGGAATATGGGCAGTGATGCTGACTTTACAATTTCTCATATTTTCAATAAAGTTCCTCTCTAAATGTTTTGTTGCCTCTAAGTTGATCCTTAATGCAAGGGCCACCTTTCAATGGCTTATTTTCCTTATTTTCCATCCCTTTCTGAGAAGAGGTTTCAGTTATGGGTTGTTTTAGTGAGGATGGCCGTCTCACAAAGTTATACCACAAGATGGCGGCACTAAACCAGTTTACATGAGCAGGGCTTTGCACATAATGCTAGATGAGTTGCTTCTGTTGCCTGGGAAATCCCATAGCCAAAGCTACCGGATGATGGTGAAAGAGGACCACACCTTGCAACAGGTAAAGATTTGTCATACATTGTGGATATTATTTTCCTTGTTCTATATCTACCTCAATGAATCATGTTTTACTCTCCCAGAGGCGAAGCATTAAAGAGTGGGCCCAAGGTGGCCCCAGACACAAGCTGAAACCTCCAGGACATATCAAGATGCTTTTTATAGTTGAGATCAAGTTTATACATTTCTTGGCTGGGCTGATGAGACAGTGGATTGCGCAGTCAGATGGAAAATAGTAAATTGACTATTTTCACATCATAGATTTACCCTGTGGTAATACTGGAATAGACACCAGCTGGAATGCGGTTTTAACCAATCAGCATTCAGGATTAGACCCACGTCAGCCACCTGTTGTATAATCTGTAATGATGACAGTATTGCACAACCAAGTGGAAAACAATACATCAAGGTAAAATCCAGAAGGTTTCTCAGGGGGTTCACTAGGGCTACATGAACTGGCATGATGTCAACAGTCTGACAGGAGATAAGAATCCCACACGCTGAGTGAAGCCAGTCACCTTTATTTCACAGCTTAGTTGTTTGTGATAAAGGGCTTCCCTCAAACCCCAGCCCTCGTCCTGTGGAAACTCCCATTGTCCTTTACGGTTGTTGACGTCTTTAAGAATATTTTTAGTTTAACAGAACTACTGAAGGAACACGGGGGGGGGGGGGGCATAGACAATGAGAGAAGAATGGGCTAGAATGTGAGGAAGAACAGAATGTGACGGATAATTCCTGGACCACCGGGGTGGGGTGGCAACATGTTCTTTCCAAGTCCATAATTACAGCTTCCTCCTCGACTGAGATATTTGGCAATTATCATCATCTGGAAGGGAAAGTAACAGTAAGCGTTGAGGTAATGGGTGATTGGGCTATTCCTGAACCACAAACCATGACAGAAATGTAAATACATAGTCGCCAAATGCATACCTCTGTCCAAATGTCCTTACTTGGTGCCTTTGGCATCCTTACTTGGCCCCCTTTGTCCACACAGTGTACTGTTCTGGACAGATGTATTCAATGCCAGTAACAGTGAATCTGGACAAGCAAATATGTAATGGGTCCGCACTGAAAAATATTTTGTGTAAAGCTTTCTTTTCTTTTCTTATTTTTACTGCATCATGGATACCATAGTGTCTCAGTCGTTTCGGCTTAACAGCCTTCTCAGTGTTAAGGTCTTCATAAAACCAGTAACAGTGACAGCAAAACTGGTTGTCTGCAAACAGAGGGTACATTTGGGGATAGTTCTCCACCATCACGTGGTTCTAGAGAGTCACAAGTGGATGCTATCTGTACTCTTTGACAGTATTACACATAGATTTGTTTGTGTGACAATGTTTGTCTGGGATTTTCTACTTGCACATTCATCTTCTGCACATCTATTCACTCCAGTGTTTAATTGGTATATTGTAATTACTTTGCCACCATGGCCTATTTATTGCCTTACCTTCCTTATCTTACCTCATTTGCACACACTATATATATACTTTTTCTACTGTATTATTGACTGTATGTTTGTTTATTCCATGTGTAACTCTGTGTTGTTGTGTGTCAAACTGCTTTGCTTTATCTTGGCCAGGTCGCAGTTGTAAATGAAAACTTGTTCCTGATTAAATAAAAGCGAAATACAATTAAATAAATACAAATTATGGTCTGAAAGATGTTTGCCAACCTACTGATCAAATTCCTCTTCTTTTTGTTGGCTGAACTCTCTCTCACACACACACACACACACACGAAGAAACGCACGCACACAAGCACGCACCCACCAAACACGCATGGCATCCATAGAGAACCATGAGGATGTTGAAAAGGCTATGGTGGTGAGCTTTCTTCATACAGCAGCATCACAACGCAGTTAAAGTACTTACAAATAAGTAAATTAAAGTTATCATATAACCACTGTGGGCACACTAAAAAGTCATTCATTTGGGTTTCACAGTAGGTTATAAATGATCAATCAATACATTCTCAGTCTGCAGTGGAAGAATCGATTCCAAGGTCAAAAACCTTGAACATAACTCCAGGAAACTTTAGCAATAAAGGCGTCACATGCCGTCAGAGACCAGCCTCTCGGTCGGTCTCTGTCTGAGGTATGGCTAGTCAGACTGGGCCGATGACACCTGGTTGTGTAGAAAGTCAAAGCAGTCCATAATCCTGATTGTGTAGACCTGCAATTATTATTCTCAATTATTATTATTATTTCATTATTATTCTCAGTTCAAAAGAAGTGATCCTCTTTCTCCAAATGAAGGTGAGCTATAGCTTCATAGACAGATGTTCAGACAGCTGTGTATACACATGGTGTCACGGATACTTAGGGCAGGAGGAAGGAGCAGAGTCAAATGCAGGATACTATTGTCCGGTAGGGCGAAGTTTATTGACACCCAACACACTAGGTGAATCAAAAGCACAGGGATCGCACAATACCCCAAAAGGGAAACAGGTAATCCAATAAAGAGGAAAAATACGCACGGGGCGCAGCCCGGCTAGAATCAATACTCCAATATATAAACGCTGGCGGAAAAACACAACGTACAACACCACTGCCCGCTGACAAACAAATAATCCCGCACAAAACACAAACCCAAAGGAACAAACTAAATACCCCCCCTACTAATGACAGAAAGGAAACAGGTGCGGACCTAGACAGACAAAACACAACGAACACAGAAACATCGATCGGTGGCAGCTAGTAGACCGGCGACGACGACCGCCGAGCGCCGCCCGGCCGAGGAGGGGCACCATTTTCTGTGGATACTGTGACACATGGTCACATATGGATGCAGCCAGGTCACTATATAAGTCAGTATTCGACGTCCATCCATGTTTGAGGACGTCGAGAGATGATGTGGAAACCGGTCACCACAGTCAACAGTGAGCGCTGTTACCTTCAAATAGGTTTTGGTTTTGCTAGGGTGTTGTGGATGGGTGTAAGCATCTGCCTCTGATTCCAAAGGTTGCAAGTTTGAATCCAGTGATAGAAAGTTATTTTTGTTTTAAGCCTATCCCAAACCTTAACCCTTACCTTAAAAACCATTAAAAAAAATAATAAAATCGCCTAAAATGACATACCCAAATCTAACTGTGTCACGTCCTGACCAGTAAAAGGGGTTATTTGTCATTGTAGTTTGGTCAGGGCGTGGCAGGGGGTGTTTGTTTTGTGTGTTTTTGGTTTAGGTTCTATGTTTTCTATTTCTATGTTTAAATCTAGTTTTCTATTTCTATGTTGTGTTTTTGGTAGAACCTCCAATTGGAGCCAGCTGGTTGTCGTTGCCTCTAATTGGAGGCCATATTTAGTTGAGGTTGGTTTCACTTGTGTTTTCTAGGTGGTAATTTTCTGTATAGCCTGGGAGCCTTATGGAACTGTTTTTCGTCATACGTTTCTTTTGTTTAAGTGTTTTCATCAAATAAATTAAGTATGAGCACTTTACCCGCTGTGCCTTGGTCTGTCCTTAAAAACATGCGTTTTTTTGTTTTTGTTTGTTCCATCATCTTTGAAATGCAAGAGAAAGGCCACAATGTATTATTCCAGCTTAGGCACAATTTAGATTTTGGCCACTAGATGGCAGCAGTGTATGTGCAACGTTTAAGACTGATCCAATGAACCATTGCATTTCTGTTCAAAATGTTGTATCAAGTCTGCCCAAATGTGCCTAATTGGTTTATTGATACATTTTCAATTGTGCACTCTCCTCAAACAATAGAATGGTATTATTTCACTGTAATAGCTACTGTAAATTGGACAGTGCAGTTAGATTAACAAGAATTTAAGCTTTCTGCTCATATCAGATATATCTATGTCCTGGGAAATTGTCTTGTTACTTACAACCTCATGCTAATCACATTAGCGCTACCGTCCCACGGGGGGGTCACCAATCCCGTAGAGGTTTTAACGATTCAGAGTTAATGCCTAAGACTTCGGTGTTAATGCCTAAACTGAACCTTAAACACTTCAGAATTTGACGTTTGAGAAACATGGATGAATGTCTAATTCTCTCTCTCACACACACACACACACACACACACACACACACACACACACACACACACACACACACACACACACACACACACACACACACACACACACACACACACACACACACACACACACAGACACACACACACACACACACACACACACACACAACATAACTGACTCTCACGCAAAGTATAAGAGTTCCATAACCCTCCTGTATTTTTGTCCCTGGATTGTGTCTGTCTGGGGGTGGAGTGAGCTGACACAGCACTGTCCTATACAAATTGTCCCCATCCCACCCTTGTCCCTCATCCGTCCCATGGGCCTCTCTGTGCCCCCACCCTCTACCCCCACCCTCTACCCCACTCTCCCCCAGTGTGGCCCCCTTTGTTCCAACAGAGGAGTGCCAACAGCTCCCTAAACTAAACGCCTGCTGTCCTCTGACCATTTCCTCTCTCTGACTACACTTGTTTATGAATTATATTTCCAGACACTACTAGTTACTTTTTCTTTTACATTTCTTTAAATGTGAAAACGTTTGCCAAGACAATGCTTTAACTCTTTTCCCGAACGGAAATCAACAGTTGACATTAACAAACAATTTAATGTATTTTTTCTACATTTTGACTCTGCTGCTGGTTACATTTGTATTATGATGGGTATTGTGTTCCATTATTAGACAATGAGTCATACATGGACGGTTGTTTAAAGATACTTTATTGTGCCTCACAAGTGAAAACTATGGTGGTGTTTATTTAGTGCACACAATACACGCGACAGAGAGATAATAATAAACATTGCACAGAAAATAAAAATATATACAATTTACACATCTTGCCGCATCATAAATAAAGTCTATGTATCACTGAATATGAAGTGATTCTTTGACTTTGAATACACAACTTCTGACAGGGGATCTGTATATGTTTTGAGGGTGTTTTTGAAGGACAGCCCGGTAGTATAAGATGTTTGGTTGGTTGGTTGGTTGAGTGAGTGAGCGGTTCTTCAATGTCAGAGTAATTGTACTACCTGAATACCATCCAAAATGGCTGACAGACGAAGATCTTGTTGATGACCAAGATGTCATAAATCATTATTTGTCCATGGAGAGTGTGTTGTACCCCTTATCCACATACATCTTTCATTAGTATCCCACTAGGATCTTCTATCGACGGATCTTGGCACCTTGGGCAGACTAAACATGGAACTCAGTGAATCGCACTCAGGAGTCACTCAAACTGAAAAAGAACAGTCGGTCCGACTTGGATCCAGCCCCTTTCTCCGCATGACTAGGATCCAATCGCCTGCTCCTCTCATCCCATTGATCCAGACAGGCTTATCTGTCTATCACTGGTTTATCCCTATAAGGATACAGCTGTCTGGATGACTGCATGGGAAAATGGATCCATCTGGTTAGCCAACAGTTTGACAATAACCTCATACAGTAGGCCTAATGGTCAAGGTAGTGCACTATAGGGAATATGGTGCCATTTGGGACACAGCCCTAGTGTTTTCAGTGGCTAGGGGCTGTATCTTATAGACTAACGGGATAGTACTATAACATTATTTTAAATGATAAACTGATTTGACTTGCTCCCAAGTGGCAGAGCGGTCTAAGGCACTGTATCTCTGTGCTAGAGGCGTCACTACAGACACCCTGGTTCAATTCCAGGCTGTATCACAACCGGCCGTGATTGGGAGTCAAATAGGGCGGCGCACAATTGGCCCAGCGTGTTCCGGGTTTGCCGGGGTAGGCCGTCATTGTAAATAAGAATTTGTGCATAACTGACTTGCCTAGTTAAAAAAAGGTTAAATTAAAAAAATAAATTAAAAACTGCTAGGCTATATCTATGAACAGTTATGTTAACTTATAATGGTATTGTAAAATCTAGAATAAATGCATAATGTGGAACACCTCCCAACTCTACTCATTAATATTTAGTCAAGTGGAAAGAAAAAATGATGCCACAACAACTTGTCATTGACTCCCCCCAGTCCCAACCTCCACCTCCGCCTCCACCTCCCTTCTGTCATCAATTCTTTCTCCACTGTCATGCCTCGTGAACCCATGATGCACCTCACCCCAACCCTGGCCGCATCATCCTCCCTTAATTAAATCAAATGTATTTAGAAAGCCATTTTTACATCAGCAGATTTCAAAAAGTACCTATACAGAAACCCAGCCTAAAACCCCAAACAGCAAGCAATGCAGATGTACTGTAGAAACACAGTGGCTATGAAAAACTCCCTAGAAAGGCAGGAACCTAGGAAGAAACCTAGAGAGGGACCAGACTCTGAGAGGTGACCAGTCCTCTTCTGGCTGTGCCGGGTGGAGATTATAAGAGTACATTAAGGGCAGATCGTTCTTCAAGATGGTCAAACGTTCCCACAGTAGACGACCAGCAGAGTCATACTAATCCTCTCTCACTCCGTTTGCAATTAAAGTAAGGATTCTGTAGACCGCATGGCTCACACAACACACAGCTATGTGATTCTGTAGACCGCATGGCTCACACAACACACAGCTATGTGATTCTGTAGACCGCATGGCTCACACAACACACAGCTATGTGATTCTGTAGACCGCATGGCTCACACAACACACAGCTATGTGATTCTGTAGACCGCATGGCTCACACAACACACAGCTATGTGATTCTGTAGACCGCATGGCTCACACAACACACAGCTATGTGATTCTGTAGACCGCATGGCTCACACAACACACAGCTATGTGATTCTGTAGACCGCATGGCTCACACAACACACAGCTATGTGATTCTGTAGACCGCATGGCTCACACAACACACAGCTATGTGATTCTGTTGACCGCATGGCTCACACAACACACAGCTATGTGATTCTGTAGACCGCATGGCTCACACAACACACAGCTATGTGATTCTGTAGACCGCATGGCTCACACAACACACAGCTATGTGATTCTGTAGACCGCATAGCTCACACAACACACAGCTATGTGATTCTGTAGACCGCATGGCTCACACAACACACAGCTATGTGATTCTGTAGACCGCATGGCTCACACAACACACAGCTATGTGATTCTGTAGACCGCATGGCTCACACAACACACAGCTATGTGATTCTGTAGACCGCATGGCTCACACAACACACAGCTATGTGATTCTGTAGACCGCATGGCTCACACAACACACAGCTATGTCTGCTCTGCCTCCTATAGCCTACACTCGTGGAAAAAAAGGCGTTATCTTGAACCTTAAAGGGTTCTTCGGCTGTCCCCATAGGAGAACCCTTTGAAGAACCCTTTTGATTCCAGGTAGAACCCTTTTTGTTCCGGGTAGAACTATTTTGGTTCTAGGTAGAACCCTTTTGGTTCCAGGTGGACCCAATCAAATCAAATTTCATTGGTCACATACACGTGACCAAGCAGATGTTATTGCGAGTGTAGCGAAATGCTTGTGCTTCTAGTTCCGACAGTGCAGCAATATCTAACAAGTAATCTAACAATTCCACAACAACTACCTAATACACACAAATCTAAGTAAAGGGATGGAATAAGAATATATACATATAAATATATGGATGAGCAATGACCGAGCGGCAGAGGCAAGATGCAATAGATGGTATAAAATACAGTACAGATGTCCAGGAGGAACAAGAGAACAATGATTTAGAAGAGATAGGATGAGTAATGCAAGAAATGTAAACATCATTATTAAAGTGGCAGTAATAAAGTGACTAGTGATCCATTTGTTAGTGGCCAATGATTTCAAGTCTGTATGTAGACAGCAGCCTCTCTGTGTTAATGATGGCTGTTTAACAGTCTGATGGCCTTGAGATAGAAGCTATTTTTCAGTCTCTCGGTCCCAGCTTTGATGCACCTGTACTGACCTCGCCTTCTGGATGGTAGCAGGGTGAACAGGCAGTGGCTCGGGTGGTTGTTGTCCTTGATGATCTTTTTGGCCTTTCTGTGACATCGGGTGCTTTAGGTGTCCTGGAGGGCAGGTAGTTTGCCCCTAGTGATGCGTTGCGCAAACCGCAGCACCCTCTGTAGAGCCCTGCGGTTCTGGGCGTTGCAGTTGCCATACCTGGCGGTGATACAGCCCGACAGAATGCTCTCAATTGTGCATCTGTAAAAGTTTGTGAGGGTTTTAGGTGACAAGCCAAATTTCTTCAGTCTCCTGAGGTTGAAGAGGCGCTGTTGTGCCTTCTTCACCACACTGTCTGTGTGGGTGGACCATTTCAGTTTGTCCGTGATGTGTACGCCGAGGAACTAAAAACTTTCCACCTTCTCCACTGCTGTCCCGTCGATGTGAATAGGGGGGTGCTCCCTCTGCTGTGACAGCATCGGTAATGTGTTTTCGGACCCTCCAATGGTCGTATTCTCGCAGGGCAAAAATCTCAGAGACGAATTAGTAAACTCTGATTTACCACCCCAAAATACCCATGCACAATGTTTATTTGCGCATCTACTGGATGGAAACTACAAGTGAAATGGCTGTGCTTAATGCAATGGCACTTACAAATGTAGATCCTTAAACACCCCCAAACAGGGAAACAGATCCCAATCAAAGGTGTTATTACGTGCTCCACTAAGGCAGTTATTTATCTTATAACTTGTCCTTTTGGTAAAGATTATGTAGGTAAACGAAGAGCGAATTAAAAGCACGAATCTCAGAGCGTTGTTGTCACGACTTCCACCAAAGTCGGCCCCTCTCCTTGTTCGTGCGGCGTTCGAGAGTAAATCAGGATGTGGGTAGGTTTCTGCGGTCATATTGCCAGGCCCCGGCCGGGGGAGTGGGCGGCGTTCATCCCCTGGGCAGAGATGGTCCAGAACTCACTCAGTCACTCCTCCACTTATCTCTCTCCTTTCCAGTGTGTACTGGGGTATCAGCCGGTTCTGGCACCGTGGCATCAGAGCCAGATCGAAGCTCCTGCGGTGGATGAATGGTTTAAGCGCTCGGAGGAGACCTGGGACGCCGCCCATGTGCACCTGCCCATGTGCACTGCGAGCGCCGACTGCCACCGCAGTGAGGCCCCGGTGTTCGCACTGGGGGACCGGGTCTGGCTCTCGACCCGAAACCTGCCCCTCCGCCTGCCCTGCCGGAAGCTGGGTCCGCGGTTTGTGGGGCCATTCAAAGTCCTGAGGAGACTGAATGAGGTATGCTACAGGTTACAGCTTCCCCCAGATTACCGTATTAATCCCTCGTTCCATGTGTTTCTCCTCAGGCCGGTGGTGGTTGGTCCACTCCAGGAGTGTGAGGTGCGGGAGGTTCCTCCGCCCCCTCTGGACATCGAGGGGGCCCCAGCGTATGCTATTCGAGCCATCATGGACTCGAGGCGTCGGGCGAGGGGCCTTCAGTACCTCGTGGAGTGGGAGGAGTACGGTCCGGAGGAGAGATGCTGGGTGCCGGTGGAGGACGTCTTGGACCCTTCGTTGCTGCGGGAGTTCCACCGTCTCCATCCGGATCGCCCTGCGCCACGTCCCCCGGGTCGTCCCCGAGGTTGGTGTCAGTGTGCTGCTGGAGCCGCTTCAATCTGCTGGAGCCGCTTCAATCCCCCAAATACCTGTTCATTATTTAACCCTCTGTTCCCCCATGTTTGTTTGTGAGTGATTGTTTCTATGTAGGAAGGTCCGTTATTGTGGGTTCTGTTATTGTATTGCATTTATTATATGTTGAGTAAAATAAATTTTATTTACTCATATCTGCTGTCCTGCGCCTGACTCCTATACACCAGCTACACACAGACTTCCTTACAATCGTAGCACCATTTGGTGCAAAAACTCAACGTACCCACTTTTTGGAAGCAAGCTACTCTATTTCGTCCCTATGTTATATCAGCATCAAACACGTCACCCTCCCAAGGAGATGGGGTGACCACGACAATTTATAGTTAAAATGAGAGGCTGCCTGGATCTTTCTGTCTCAACGTAGACTTTGATCTGAAGCCATTCTTGTGATTATTGGGATTTTGCCTATGTAGACTATGTAGTCAATTGCATTTATGATCAGATGTTATCCTTTCATGCTTTCTATATGTTCTATTTATATCTGTAAATTAACCAATGAATCAAGCCACAGCCGGCCATGATTACAGACACCTGTGTGTCCTTTGCCACTATATAAACTAGTGACCCGCAGTGTTTGTCATTATAAACTGGGTGGTTCGAGCCCTGAGTGCTGATTGGCTGACAGCCATGGTATATCAGACCTTATACCATGTGTATGACAAAAAAATACTTGTATTACTATAGTTACATTGGTAACCAGTTTATAATAGCAATGCGGTACCTCGGGGGTTAGTGATATATAGTATGGCCAATACACTAAGGGCTTTGTCCAGGCACTCCACGTTGCATCGTGCTTAAGGACAGCCCTTAGCCATGGTATATTGGCCATATACCACAACACCTAGGGTCTTATTGCTTAATTATACCCTGATGAAGACAGCTTGTCTGTCGAAACGTTGGTTATTAGGTTAAATTATTGCATCTGAGCTCCTAGTGTGCAGCTCTCATATTATTTTCCAAGTGTTCTACTCTGCTAGCCAGAAGCTCGCCTAACAGGTGTTCTACTCTGCTAGCCAGCAGCTCGCCTAAACAGGTGTTCTACTCTGCTAGCCAGCAGCTCGCCTAAACAGGTGTTCTACTCTGCTAGCCAGCAGCTCGCCTAAACAGGTGTTCTACTCTGCTAGCCAGCAGCTCGCCTAAATAGGTGTTCTACTCTGCTAGCCAGCAGCTCGCCTAAACAGGTGTTCTACTCTGCTAGCCAGCAGCTCGCCTAAACAGGTGTGCGTTTCTTTCACCTCCAGATTACCCAAAAGGGTTCTACCTCGAATAAAAAGGGTTCTCCTATGGGGACAGCCGAAGAATCCTTTTGGAACCCTTATTTCTAAGAGTGTACCCTTCCTCCACATTGAACACTGCTTGTCCATCTGAACCTATCGGTTTTCCTGCATATCTATCCTTTTCTCATGAGGTGACGGTTGTAATGGGGGTTTAAAACTGAGGCCTACTTGAAATGTACGAAATTGTGTATAGGATTTACATTAACAATGTGAAAACTGGAAGCCATATTGGAAAGGTGGCACAGTTAAAAAGACATAACTTCTGGGAAGCCAAGCAGTTTATTGTGAAGTGCGACTGCACAGTGTGAACTGATACATGATCTGGTCTCTAAAAGGACAGTTGCCACCTCTGGAAACTTAGACATTAAAACTCATGATAGGCACAGAAATAATATATATGAATTGGAGACAGTATAAAAAGAGCACCTAGGGCAACATTACATAAGGCAGTTATATCAAGTTATATCAGTATATCAGAACCTGTGCGATCACTGGCTTCAGTTGAGGCTTGAGCTACCTCCCTAACACTTCTTTGGAAATGCACAACCTTTGAAATGTCACAATGAGTCTGTTGTAGGCCTACACATGCCTACTGCTGAATACTGAAGTGTTAGTGGCATGGGCCGTCAGTGAGATTTAGGCTATAATGAAACAGCATTGAACAGACTTTGGCAGCTGAGTCCGACCTCCTCCTCTCCCTAGAGTCAGGCACTTTGATTTTGTGTGTGTTCACCTTCAGAAGGAGTAAGTGCACCACCCAAGCACTCTTCAAAGTAGCTGGTCAGGGGAGGGGAGTGACTGTGTGAGACAACCACATCTCTCAAAGCAAGTAAGAAAATAGGAGTAAAATACAACAATATTTTCAGCATTATAGTAACACAGTGTACACGGAATTAAAAACTTTAAGACTATAATACACAAACCGTGGATACTTTCAACCAGAGGTCAAAAACAGCACTCATTTCTTTAAGGCATTTGATCAACCAAGACGTTTCCATGTTGAAGCAACATCTGAAAATGACATGGTGGTGGCCATTTTACCTTCTTCAAAGAAATGACAACTCAGATATTTCAATCAATGCCTCATTTTTTCCAAGATATGTTTTTGTCAACCAGCTGATTAATAAACGGAATGTGTTTTTTTTAAGCTCCTCACTTTCTACAATCGCATCTACACATATTTTACATGCTTCATCTCTGCTTTCAAATGTACTGTACACTCTTAGAATTAGTGGTGACTTGAGGAACACTGGAGGTACTCAAGGAACCCCTAGAGTTCCTCAATATTTGCACCTTAGGTTAGTTGAGGGGTTCTTGGAGGAACCTTTCATGTTTCAATGTAGCAAAGGGTTCCTGTAGGAACCCTGGACTGGAGGTGTGGCTTGGTAGGGGTGTGGCTTTCAGATTTTCTGTTGTATTTTCATCACATGTTAAGGTTGAACAATGAGAGTTCTGTAGCTTCAATGAGGCTTACAGAGGTGTACGAGTTCCTCAAGAGCCTATGCAAATCCCAATTTTGGACCTTATGTCATCAGCAATGTTAATATTATTAATATTATATTAGAATATGTAATATGCATAAATATTCAAGGAAAATTGAAATTTGCATGATGAAACTTTACATGATGAACAGAAATTACATTTACTGTAATGGGTGGCCAAAAATAACTATCTGAAAGCCACACCTCCAATAAGATACACCTCCAATCTTCTGATAGTCTGCCACCTCTACAATATATTATTAAAAAGGTTCAGAATTGAACCTCACTCATCACAAAAAGGTTCTGATTTGAACCTTTACACAGGGGTTCCTCGAATAATCTTTAGAATTGGTTCTTTGGTTCTAAAGGTTCTTCCAGGCTCCATTACTTCTAAGAGTGTATACTATCTATTAAGGGAGATTTATAAGTGGTTGACCCACTAATATTATTCTTACAGAAACGTTATGTTCAAGCAGTTGGATTCAGTCAAGAGCTGTCATGGTCATGAGACTGAAGTTGATTTTATATCATTGGAAGATTGACACCATCTCTTCCATAACCAGACAGGTTATGTGGTACTGAACATTTCTAGAGCTTGCTGAGACTCCATCCTGTACTATGCACTTAGCATAGTACAGGATTGTACTAAAAATAAAACATAGTTTTTTGGTAAATGAGGGGAAATAAATTATTGGTCAAAAGGACAGTTCAATAAACTCAATCCCACCTACCACCAGGCCTTAGACCAACACCCTTTCCAGTGTAAAATTCTGCTTTTTTTGGAATGTGTAGGAGATGCGTGGCTAATGCAACTGCAGATCTGCTGACAGTAATAGGAATACATTAATCAATGATATAGCTAGCTAGCATGATTAAGAGTTAGGTCCTCAGTGATAACACTAACTAAACTGTAACACAAGTGGATTGTTAGTTTCTCTCTGGTGCTTGTGTCATCTAACATTCTATCCCTCTGGTTCTCCCTATCCCAATCTGTCCGTAAGGGGTTGGCTTCCAGAGAGGGAGAGCGAAAGAGAGAGAGAGAGTTCAGATCAAGCCAGTCCTTTCATCATCATAGCAGTGGAAATGAAGACTTCTGAACAGAAGCAGGAAGTAAACAGTCGATCCCAGGCCAAAACCAAGGAGTCTGGAAAGTGTGGGCTTTGGGATAGTGAGTCCTGAGGTGATTATTGCTGTGTACTGAAGGGTAGGGGCTCTGGGGCTGGTTGTGCTGCTCCTCCAGGGTAGGAAGGGGAAGAGGGTTCGGGATGAAAGGTAGAGGCTCTGAGGATGCTGAGTTCCTGGAGTGCCTGTCTCTACTTGCGTCGGCGATGTTGGTGGTGATGGTGGCTTTGCATGTCTTCCATGGTGACCCTACCCCACACGCCGATCACAAACGCCTCGATCTCACACTCATTCTCTCCGCGAGCGATACGGAAGTAGCCGTTCTCCCCCCAGTTCTTCCCCCACGAGTTGGCAGCAATCTGGGAAAAGTCATTAGAAAGAGTGGCATGGGTTAGAATGTTGATATAGTAGAGAGACCACAGGAGGCTAATGAGGGGAGGACGGTTCATAACAATGGCTGAAACAGAGCAAATGGAATAGCAACAAACACATGGAAACCATGTGTTTTGATGTATTTGATACCGTTCCCTGATTCTGCTCCAGCCATTAGCACAAGCCTGTCCTCCCTAATTAAGGTGCCACCAACCTCCTGTGGTAGATACATAATAAGATATTTACACAAATAAGAGACAACAAAGAGAAAAAGATGTGATGAGTAATGTGATAGGAGACATCACTTACCCAGTACTTCTTAGTTGTCCCATCATAGTTCCTCTCTTCTCCCCACCTGGAACAGAAAACACAGACGGATTACTGACATGATTGTTTTCAACTAAAGGGAATACACTATTATGAACTTCAGAGGCTTCTTCATTTTTCACTGGAAGTAAAAATAATCTGACAATTATTCTGTTATGAATTGGGTTGTTTTTAACCTTTTACAAGTAGCTTTTTAAATGAATCCCACGCCCACATAGGAATGTGGACACCTGAGAGTGTTTTGACACAACTGACACAATTTGAGCAAGAGCTATAAGTATAGGTATAGATGCTGAGTACAAAACATCTTTCATCTCTTTAACAGCATCCTGAAAACAAGACGTTATTTATGACCATGGCTAAAGAACACCAGAGCGATTATACTACCCAAACACACACACACACACACACACACACACATTTACCCTGCATCCCACATAATTCAGATTCCTCAGCAGCACACTGAATTCCCCCTCTGCCACTTCCCCCCACGCAGCTCAGGAAACAGGAAGGAGAGGGATGCCCAGTGAGGAAGTGGTCACCGCCCGACTCCTGTCATCTCACAGACAACAACAACAACATTGCTGAAGGTTGAGTGAGGCTCTAATAAATACACCTTACCCCTGTAGAGGTCTCTCTCTCTCCTCCTGGCCAAGGCCCATAAATTCCCATCATCCTTAGCTTCTGGTCCTATCTGGCAGTTGCCCCCAGTCGGAAGTGGCCCAGCGTCCCTGCGTCTCAGACCGACTTTCCCTGCCCCCTCCCTCGCTCCAGTTCTTTTCCCATCCTGTTTGTGAACACCAGTTCCTAGGAACTCTAGGAGCCTCATATTCTATAAGGGAATAGGAATGCTGGGAAAGAGAGGTGGTGTTTTCAGTTGTTGCCAACTCAGTAGCCTGCCACCAAAACATTGGCGAATAATGTTTTATTACTTGACTCTGGTTTGGACAAGAGTTCAAGGGTCATCATGCTCTGAAAAAGCAAATACAAACAGCTGTACAAACATCACAACCAAATCTGAAATAGATGGAGACTGGAGGTTGCCTGACGACTCAGACTGGATTTAATTCCGCTATCGCTACATACATTCAGTCTGAGACTGCCATCCAAGAAGCCGTTTCTGCTGACACCAAAGTGAGGGACCTTGTCCCCTACGCTGTTTTAACCACTTGTGTTCAGGCTCTGGCCCAACCCATCAGTTCCTGGGACCAATCAGAACGGTTAGAATGGGAGAAGTTGTCAGGGAGGAGATCAAATTCAGACTCATGGTGGAGAAGAAATGTTAGTGGGCGTGGCGTTTGGCTGGAGCGATGTGGCTGAATAGCCAGGCAAGGCAGGATGTGTGTTTTGGGAAGCCAAACTGTGTGTGTGGGTGCATTTGCGTGTCTGTGTGCATTTGTGCATGGGTGTGTGTGTGCGCACGTGTGCATTTGTATGTGTGTGTGTACTTGTGTGTATACGGGCAGAGCCAGAGAGACAGACAGAATTGGACCACTACGGAGCCCTTATCTCCCCCAGTTAGCGTTGTTCCCCCTGGACAATGAGGGACATACCAGTCCTCCCCCACCTTACCCCTGACCTCCTCTATGGGCCTGATCCCCTCTCTGTCCAGTACAGTTGGGATCAACACACCAGACAATTCCCTTTCCACCAGAGTGGACCTCAATGCCCTAAACACAAACTTTCCCAGGCCCTTGGCTTAATAGAACGCACTGCAGCGGGATTTTGCTTGTAAAAACATCAAAGCTTGTGACAGTCAGGCTCTACGCACCCTGTCCTGACCCCCCTTCTTTCCCCCAACCCGTCCAAAAATCCATACCCTCGGTACCCACCGAGCCTCGCGTTCGTAGCCCAAACCAGCGAAAGAACCGCAGTGTCAGCGGAGGTTAGATGCAAAGGGAAGATGAGCTTCAACCATCATCATCATCAGTAGAGCATGCTGCTCAGACTAGACACCAACAGCGTTCTAGGACAGACCAGACAGGACAGACCATACTCCAGCAGTGTTCCAGGACAGACCAGAACTAGAGTGCGCCCCAAATGGCGCCATGTTCCCTATACAAAGCACTTATTTTGAGCTGAGCACTATGGGCCTTGGTGAAAGTAGTGCACTATAAAGGGAATAGGGCGCCATTTGGGAATCAGTTTTATGCTATTGACCTTGATAGAGTTCCCCAACTTACTTTTTTTATATATATTTTTGGGGGTTGGAAATCAGCTCCAAATGATTCTGTTCCCAAGTATTCCTACGCATAATAGAGAGACACGTGACTGCAGGGAAACTGAAATCAGTTCTACCAAATGTCTATGAACATGTTAAATGTGCAACCAGAGGGAAAAAGACTTGATCTATAAAAAAAAGTGGTCAGATGAAGCAGATGCTAAACTACAGGACTGTTTTCCTGTCACAGACTGGAACATGTTCCGGGATTCTTCCGATGGCATTGAGGAGTACACCACATCAGTCACTGGCTTTATCAATAAGTGCATCGAGGACGTCGTCCCCACAGTGACTGTACGTACATACCCCAACCAGAAGCCATGTACTACAGGCAACATCCGCATCGAGCTAAAGGGTAGAGCTGCCGCTTTCAAGGTGTGGGACTCTAACCTGGAAACTTACAAGAAATCCTGCTATGCCCTCCGATGAACCATCAAACAGACAAAGCATCAATACAGGGCTAAGATTGAATCCTACTACATTGGCTCCGACGCTCGTCTTATGTGGCAGGGCTTGCAAACTATTACAGACTACAAAGGGAAGCACAGCAGCGAGCTGCCCAGTGGCACGAGCCTACCAGACGAGCAAAATAATTTCTATGCTCGCATCAAGGCAAGCAACACTGAGGCATGCATGAGAGCATCAGCTGTTCCAGATGACTGTGTGATCACGCTCTCCGTAGCCAATGTGAGTAAGACCTTTAAACAGGTCAACATACACAAGGCTGTGGGGCCAGACGGATTACCAGGATGTGTGCTCCGGGCATGTGCTGACCAACTGGCAGGTGTCTTCACTGACATTTTCAACATGTCCCTGATTGAGTCTGTAATACCAACATGTTTCAAGCACACCACCATAGTCCCTGTGCCCAAGAACACCAAGGCAACCTGCCTAAATGACTACAGACCCGTAGCACTCACATCCGTAGCCATGAAGTGCTTTGAAAGGTTGTTAATGGCTCACATCAACACCATTATCCCATAAACCCTAGACCCACTCCAATTTTCATACCACACGAACAGATCCACAGATGATGGAATCTCTATTGCCCTCCACACTGCCCTTTCCCACCTGGAAAAAAGGAACACTTAAGTGAGAATGCTGTTCATTGACTACAGCTCAGCGTTCAACACCATAGTACCCTCAAAACTCATCACTAAGCTAAGGATCCTGGGACTTAACACCTCCCTCTGCAACTGGATCCTGGACTTCCTGACGGGCCGCCCCCAGGTGGTGAGGGTAGGTAGCAACACATCTGCCACGCTGATCCTCAACACTGGAGCTCCCCAGGGGTGTGTGCTCAGTCCCCTCCTGTACTCCCTGTTCACCCACGACTGCATGGCCAGGCACAACTCCAACACCATCATTAAGTTTGCAGACGACACAACAGTGGTAGGCCTGATCACCGACAACGACGAGACAGCCTATAGGGAGGAGGTCAGAGACCTGGCCGGGTGGTGCCAGAATAACAACCTATCCCTCAACGTAACCAAGACTAAGGAGATGATTGTGGACTACAGGAAAAGGAGGACAGAGAACGCCCCCATTCTCATTGACGGGGCTGTAGTGGAGCAGGTTGAGAGCTTCAAGTTCCTTGGTGTCCACATCAACAACAAACTAGAATGGTCCAAACACACCAAGACAGTCGTGAAGAGGGCATGACAAAGCCTATTCCCCCTCAGGAAACTAAAAAGATTTGGCATGGGTCCTGAGATCCTTAAAAGGTTCTACAGCTGCAACATCGAGAGCATCCTGACTGGTTGCATCACTGCCTGGTACGGAAATTGTTCAGCTTCTGACCGCAAGGCACTACAGAGGGTAGTGCGTACGGCCCAGTACATCACTGGGGCTAAGCTGCCTGCCATCCAGGACCTCTACACCAGGCGGTGTCAGAGGAAAGCCCTAAAATGTGTCAAAGACCCCAGCCACCCGAGTCATAGAATGTTCTCTCTACTACCGCATGGCAAGCAGTACCGGAGTGCCAAGTCTAGGACAAAAAGGCTTCTCAACAGTTTTAAGACTCCTGAACAGGTAATCAAATGGCTATCCGGACTATTTGCATTGTGTGCCCCTCCCCAAACCCCCCCCCCCAAACCCCTCTTTTTACGCTGCTGCTACTCTCTGTTTATCATATATGCATAGTCACTTTAACTATACATTCATGTACATACTACCTCAACTGGCCCGACCAACCAGTGCTCCCACACATTGGCTAACCGGGCTATCTGCATTGTGTCCAGCCACCCACCACCCGCCAAACCCTCTTTTATCATATATGCATAGTCACTTCAACCATATCTACATGTACATACTACCTCAATCAGTCTAACCGGTGTCTGTATGTAGCCTCGTTACTTTTATAGCCTCACTACTGTATATAGCCTGTCTTTTTACTGTTGTTTTATTTCTTTACTTACCTATTGTTCACCTAATACCTTTTTTGCACTATTGGTTAGAGCCTGTAAGTATGCATTTCACTGTAAGGTGTACACCTGTTGTATTCAGCGCACATGACAAATAAACTTTGATTTGATTTGTATACAAATGAAAGCAAGGTTTGAAACTGCTATGTTTTAGTCAGATATTATATATGTTTGGGCTTTTTGTGGTCAATTTGCAGTCTATAAATTATTTGTAATTATGTTCCTACCACCCGACCATCCGCTCAAGAAAAAAAATCAACCTGCTGCCCGAATCTAGATAATCTAATATACTACATTTATAACATCCATGTGAGATATATACTCACAAACAACCAAGCAAACAGAGCACTCACTTGATGTCAGAGACAAACCAGGTATAGGTAAATAAAGTCTTCAGACATGGCTATGAATTATACCACAATAATGCAGGTGAAATACACACTGACAAATACACACATTACTAAAAGTTAAATGACACAATATCACATGGAGACCCAAACAAAGGTAGCAGGACGGGGCAGGAAGTGGATCCCCATCCTCTGTTTTTCTTGATCAATGGCCGATCAGATAAGAGTTAGAGAAACTGCCTCCATGACGGCTCTCAGCAGCTCTGTTCAGAGCTCCTTTTTATTCAAATGACAGCATTGTTCAAGCCAAAGACAACAAACCCTCCAACTCCAGTTTTTATTATGTGGCTTTAGCATTGCACAACGCTGGAGCACACACACACACACACACACACACACACACACAAGCCAAAAATTCCACCGGTAGCTAACAGACTCAGATGGTGATCATTTCCTGGTAGGAAAGTATAGCATGTCATTGACATTTAAAAACCAGCTGGAGAAAAACACATCAAATGGCTCTTTACAAGAGGAAAGGGTGTTCATAACACATGTCTTTCCTCATTCTAGTCATAAGGGTTGTAATGCCTAGAATAGACAGCCCAGACAAACAGTAGAAAACAAATACCTAGGCACTCAGACTAAACTATAATGTGAGTATTTGGCCGGGATGGGGTGTTGGGGGTAAAAGGTGGGGGAGGGGAGATGGAGAGAATACTGTCTGGGAGGAAATGTGCGCTCTTCATAGAAGTTGCCCTTAGGCACAGATCTTGGATCAGCTTACCCTCCCCAAAACCTAACCTAATCTATTAACCGCCAAACATCAACATTGACCTTAGATCCGTGTCTAGGGACTAGTTCATTCTACTCCCAGAGGGAGACAGAGGGGTGGGGGTTGGGTGATAGGGGCATGACGGGGAGGGGTGGGGAGGTGATCCAGGTGTGTAGTGTCTGCCTGCATTTTTGTGGTCTCCGTGGTAACTAAGGGGCTTGTCTGGGGAATAGAGGACTGGAGCCAAGGTGTGTCTCCGACAGAAGGAGCGACAGACAGAAGGGGAGGGAGGACATCTCTCTTTAGCACACTGGAGAACATAACACACCTGTGGTAGCATGCGGTCTGGGACTGTATACATGAAGATGCTTTCATCATTTGATAACTTGGCAAATGCAAACAAGTATACTGAGGTTTGCTATTGTTGGTAGACTTAGGCCGGAATTCAATGCAAGGTGAATTATAGCACAGTGCACTATAACAGACTGTAAAGGTAATTTACACGTCAGCTGCATTGTCACCTGTATAGTGTGCTGCACTATAATCCACCTTGTATTGAATCCCTGCCTTAGATATGAATTATGGAACATTTGATAAGATATATTGAATGCATTTAGCCTACAATAACATTTGAGGAAGGTGAAGACTGAACACAAGACATTCACAGTAATACCACCATTTTCTTCCCATACTGCCTCCCACATACTGACTGTCGAATGAAATGTAATCTCAGAACAACGGATAGAAGACAACACAAAGCTATAACAGACGGCAGAAGATTGACAGCCTTACCCTGTGATCCTGACGGAGTGTGTGTTGTGTTTGCGGTAGTGTGGCGGTTTGGTGAAGCTGACGTCTGTGTGTTTATAGATCCCACTCTTATAGACGAAGAAGTCCTCATGGACCTCCAGGATGGCTGCAGGATACACAGGAAGAAAAACACAAGCTAGATGAACTGGAAACACAGAAACACACTTTATACAGGCAGACAAATCTATAGCTTCTCAGATGGTTATAAAAGGACCAACCAAAGGCCCTTAGTTCATGCTTCAATATTGTTAAAAACATAGATTAATCAACTTTACTATTATCCCAGAAAGCATCACTGTAGTTCAAAGGTAACCAATCTAGGCCTGGTTTCCCAAAACCATCTTAAGGCTAAGTTAATCTTTCAAACCTTTGTAGAAGTATCGTTAAATCTCCAAGCTTTTTCCCAAAACCATCGTTAATAAAGTTGCACTTTAAAACGCTTGTTATTTATCGACTGCCTCAGACCACTCATCAAACAGCTAATTACTTCGTTAGATGTGTTTTTTTCTCTACATTATACACAGAAGATCTCTGCTAAATATAGAATCAAGATGTTTATCTGTCTCTCTGTGACCGCCAATAACTTCACATTGAAGTTGACTATGAATTAGAGCCGGGACGATGAATCTAAAATTATTGACACCTGTCACGACATCCGCCGAAGTCGGTTCCTCTCCTTGTTCGGGCGGCGTTCGGCGGTCGACGTCACCGGTCTTCTAGCCATCGCCGATCCACTTTTCATTTTCCATTTGTTGTCTTGTTTTCCCACACACCTGGTTTACATTGCCCTCAGTACTTGTCGTGTATTTAACCCTCTGTTCCCCCCCATGTCTGTGTGCGTAATTGTTTATTGTCAGGTTGGCACTCTTCCGGCTGGTTTGCGCCGGGTTGTATTTTACACCCGTGCTTTTTGACAGCCTGTACTTTGTACCTTGTTATTTTTGTACTTAGTGCTGCCTCACTTGTTCTGAGGGCATTTGTTGTTGTGATGCGGTTGCGTTCTATTCCTATATTGCCTCAGTAAAGTGCCTTGTCCACTCATCTCTGCTCTCCTGCGCCTGACTTCCAATGCACCAGCTACACCCACACCTTGACAACACCGACCATGCCAATCACTCATCGCAGGCATTTTGCTGATATCGTTTATTACGATAAGTAGCCTATACTAGAGAAATGTGAATTTTGAAATGAAATAAGTTTGCTAATATTGGTGATTGGCTACAAGCATCAATCTAGTAGTAGTAGTTGAAAGGATCATTAAAAAAACTATTGTGCACATTAATGTATTTATGATTATTGCATTATTTTAGGCAATTTATTGTGACAGGCATTTTTTTTCCCATATGGCACAGCTCTACTACAAATATAAAGTTGCCAATTACAGCCTTATTCTAAAATGGATTGAAAAATATATATACAGTACCAGTCAAAAGTTTGGGCACACCTACTCATTCAAGGGTTTTTCTTTATTTTTTACTATTTTCTACATTGTAGAATAATAGTGAAGACATCAAAACTATGAAATAACACATATGGAATCATGTAGTAACCAAAAAGGTGTGAAACAAATCAAAATATATTTGATATTTGAGATCCTTCAAAGTAGCCACCCTTTGCCTTAATGACAGCTTTGCACACTCTTGGCATTCTCTCAACCAACTTCATAAGGTAGTCTCCTGGAATGCATTTCAATTAACAGGTGTGCCTTGTTAAAAGTACATTTGTGGAATTTCTTTCCTTCTTAATGCGTTTCAGCTAATCAGTTGTGTTGTGACAAGGTAGGGGTTGTACACAGAAGATAGCCCTATTTGGTAGAAGACCAAGCCAATAGTATGGCAAAAACAGCTGAAATAATGACAGTCCTTCATTACTTTAAGACATGAAGGTTGGTAAATCTGGAATATTTCATGAACTTCGAAAGTTTTTTCAATTGCAGTCGCAAAAACCATCAAGCGCTATGATGAAACTGGCTCTCATGAGGACCAACACAAGAAAAGAAGACCTAGAGTTACCTCTGCTGTAGAAGATAAGTTCATTAGAGTTACAAGCCTCAGAAATTGCTGCCCAAATAAATGCTTCACAGAGTTCAACTAACAGACACATCTCAACAGCAACTGTTCAGATGAGACTACGCGAATCAGGCCTTCATGGTAGAATTGCTGCAAAGAAACCACTACTAAAGGAAACCATTAATAAGAACTGACTTGCTTTGGCCAAGAAACACGAGCAATGGACTTCAGACCAGTGGAAATCTGTCCTTTGGTCTGATGAGTCCAAATCTGAGATCTTTGGTTCCAACTGCTGTGTCTTTGTGAGACGCAAAGTAGGTGAACGGATGATCTCCGCATGTGTGGTTCCCACCTTGAAGCATGGAGGAGGAGGTGTGATGGTGTGGGGTGCCTTGCTGGTGAGACTGTCTGTGATATATTTAGAATTCAAGGCACACTTAACCAGCATGGCTACCACAGCATTCTGCAGCAATATGCCATCCCATCTGGTTTGCGCTTAGTAGAATATAATTTGTTTTTCAACAGGACAATGACCCAACACAACTCCAGGCTGTGTAACGGCTATGTGACCAAGATTAGAGCGATAGAGTGCTGCATCAGATGACCTGGCCTCCCCAATCACAAGACCTCAACCCAATTGAGATGGCTTGGGATGAGTTGGACTGCAGAGTGAATGAAAAGCAGCCAACAAGTGCTCAGCATATGTGGGAACTCCCTCAAGACTGTTGGATAAGCATTCCAGGTGGAGCTGGTTGATAGAATGCCAAGAGTGTGCAAAGCTGTCATCAAGGTCATCTCTGGTCTGATGAAACCAAGGTTGAACTCTTTGGCCTGAAGGCCAAGCATCACGTCTGGAGGAAACCTGGCACCATCCCTACAGTGAAGCATGGTGCTGTGGGTACAGGGACTGGGAGACTAGTCAGGATCGAGGGAAAGATGAATGGAGCAAAGTACATAGAGATATAATATATATATATTTTTTAATACCGTTTGCAAAACAATCTAAAAACCTGTTTTTGCTTTGTCATTATGGGGTATTGTGTGTAGATTGATGAGCGGAAAAAAACGATTTAATCAATTTTAGAATAAGGCTGTAACGTAACAAAATGTGGAAAAAGACAAGGGTACTGAATTCTTCCCGAATGCACTGTATATAATGAAATATGTTGAAATAAATGTAATGTTCAATTGAGTTCTCTTTTGCTAATTGTAGGCTACTGTCTGTAATTTTGCTTAAATATATTTAAATGATGTGTAATGACGTGTGTAATTTTGTGCCAAATCTTGATTTAGTGAATTATCATAGGGTAAGCATTAGAATAAGCCATCTCAATATTTGAAGCCGTAGGTGATACTATCTCTCTCGGACAGTAGCTCTCCAACCCTGTTCCTGGAGAGCTACTGTCCTGTCAGTTTTCACCCCAACCCTAATCTATATATACACATGCCCGTTACATTTTAACATCTTGACCATGTTCTGTTATAATATCTACCCGGCACAGCCAGAAGAGGACTGGCCACCCCTCATAGCCTGGTTCCTCTCTAGGTTTCTTCCTAGGTTTTTGGCCTTTCTCAGGAGTTTTTCCTAGGGAGTTTTTCCCAGCCACCGTGCTTCTTTCACATGCATTGCTTGCTGTTTGGGGTTTTAGGCTGGGTTTCTGTACAGCACTTTGAGATTTCAGCTGATGTACGAAGGGCTATATAAATAAATTTGATTTGATTTGATTTGATTTAATCTATCACACCTAATTTCAATAATTAGCTGCTTGATACGCTGAATCAGGTTAGTTGCAACTGGGGTTAGAGTTATAACCTACAGGAGGGTAGATCTCCAGGAACAGGGTTGGAGAACCCTGCTCTAGGAGCTGATCTGTCATCAGTATTGTTGAATAATTCTAATGTTAAGGTAAGATTTGAATGGAGAAAGCTGATCTGAGAGCAGCGCTGCCTTTCTTTAGCTCTTATCAGCATTGACACATGCCTCAACGACGCACTTACGAAACGTTCTCTCTGCGTGGTGTTTTGGGACACGCGTGATATAAATCTCCAGCCATTGTAGGGACGATGCGTCGTAAGCCGAAGTTCCATCGCGATCGGGGAACCAGGCCTTGGACGCCAACGTTAAACATCAGGAAAAACGTTTCTATTGCGAAAGTTCAGCCATATTGTAGTGAACGGTGGGGCAAGGACGCAAACCTGGGTAAATCATTTCCTTACTTCTTCTGAGGACAATTTCCAATTTCCCCCTGAGTAGAACACACCCAAACATCAGAGTACAGCTGTAGTGTCAGCAGGCCAATGTTTCAGTCCTGCTGTTTGCAACAATACATCAAGGCTGGAACAGGCTCAGGCTACCTCTGTACAACCACACGTACACACATACACGTGCACACAAACACATGCACGTGCACACACATAAAGGTATATAGGGTACTAACACTCACACAGTCTACATTCCACTGTCTATTTGTCATTCGCTATTTCTCTCTTCCTTTCATTCTCTCTTTCTGTGCATTTCACTCTCTCCATCCAAACTTCTGAGGAATTTAAAATTGTTTCAGGCAACTGCGCGTAATTAATAGCATCAGGGACACCAGTTGTATCACCCTGGCTAGGTAACCCAGGTCAAATTGAGTCTGAGGTCACAGATATCAGTCAACATCACAGTTCTTTCAAAGGTCAAATTCCCTACCTGAGGCCTCACCTTTTTACACTTTACACTTTTCACTGCTTGTGAGGCAATGTGAATGATGTTGTTAAAACTTCTCTCTGTTCTACAAAGAGAGAAGGAGCTCAGATACAGTGAGGGAAAAAAGGTCAATCTCCCTCGGCCTGGGGCTCCATGCAAGATCTCACCTTGTGGAGTTGCAATGATCATGAGAATGGTGAGGAATCAGCCCAGAACTACACGGGAGGATCTTGTCAATGATCTCAAGGCAGCTGGGACCATAGTCACCAAGAAAGCAATTGGTAACACACTACGCTGTGAAGGACTGAAATCCTGCAGCGCCCGCAAGGTCCCCCTGCTCAAGAAAGCACATATACATGCCCGTCTGAAGTTTGCCAATGAACATCTGAATGATTCAGAGGACAACTGGGTGAAAGTGTTGTGGTCAGATGAGACCAAAATGGAGCTCTTTGGCATCAACTCAACTCGCCGTGTTTGGAGGAGGAGGAATGCTGCCTATGACCCCAAGAACACCATCCCCACCGTCAAACATGGAGGTGGAAACATTATGCTTTGGGGGTGTTTTTCTGCTAAGGGGACAGGACAACTTCACCGCATCAAAGGGACGATGGACGGGGCCATGTACCGTCAAATCTTGGGTGAGAACCTCCTTCCCTCAGCCAGGGCATTGAAAATGGGTCGTGGATGGGTATTCCAGCATGACAATGACCCAAAACACACGGCCAAGGCAACAAAGGTGTGGCTGAAGAAGAAGCACATTAAGGTCCTGGAGTGGCCTAGCCAGTCTCCAGACCTTAATCCCATAGAAAATCTGTGGAGGGAGCTGAAGGTTCGAGTTGCCAAACGTCAGCCTCGAAACCTTAATGACTTGGAGAAGATCTGCAAAGAGGAGTGGGACAAAATCCCTCCTGAGATGTGTGCAAACCTGGTGGCCAACTACAAGAAACGTCTGACCTCTGTGATTGTCAACAAGGGTTTTGCCACCAAGTACTAAGTCATGTTTTGCAGAGGGGTCAAATACTTATTTCCCTCATTAAAATGCAAATCAATATATAAAATTTTTGACATGCATTTTTCTGGATTTTTTTTCTTGTTATTCTGTTTCTCACTGTTCAAATGAACCTACCATTAAAATGATAGACTGATCCTTTCTTTGTCACTGGGCAAACGTACAAAATCAGCAGGGGATCAAATACTTTTTTCCCCCACTGTATGTCTGTTTATGAATACTAGCAGATGCTTGGTGACGTTAACTATTTCCAGCCAGGTGTTTTCCAGGTGACACATTTGTGTCCAAAGTAATTGTATCTTAGGACATTGTCCACAAATCATAAGAAAATCATTAGGGCGAAAGTGAGAAGTCTACATATCAAGGTGTATGAACTAAGGGCTGGGTTGGAAGCTACACTATTAACAGTCCTAATCACTGGGGTTTGAGCTTGGGTCAATTGAGATGCCTCAATTGAGCTGCCTAAGCTATCCCTCTAAGCTAAAACCTCTGGTGGCTGACAATGTTTTTTAGGTCTCTGGCATGTTCACCACATTACATACCCTGTACAAAGTCACTACATCTCCTGAATACCAGTTCAACAATGTCCAACAATGGCATGATAAATCAGAGTTATAGCCAAACATCTGATACACATCCTCTCATACCCAATTCTCCTCCTTAAGCAGAAGCCAAGGCTGTCTTGCCCGTTTGTATTCATTCAGAAAACCAAGAGATGGCTTTGAGCACTACAGCATCACATATGGTTCCAGTATCTCATCATTTTACAGTTGCCAATGGCAATTGCATGCACGCGCACACACAGTAAGTCATCATCACTAGATCATCCTACCTTGCACTGGGCCGTTATCCATAATCTCCTTCATGATCTCCTTCTCCTGTGAAGAAGCGAGAGATGGACAGAACTGTGATTAGATGAAAGGAAAGATATGGACAGATCTGTAATTAGATGAAAGAGACAAAGTGGAGGGGATATCAACATAAATCTGTAGATAATACAGTACATCTCTCAGTGACTTGAGAGGTTATAGAGACAGATAAATATGCTGTAATGATTTTCAACATTAGGCATAATTTAGAATGATTGATGTGAGAGGTAATAAATCACAGGTACAGTGGGGGAAAACAGTATTTGATCCCCTGCTGATTTTGTACGTTTGCCCACTGACAAAGAAATGATCAGTCTATCATGATCATATCTATCATTAATAGTAGGTTCATTTGAACAGTGAGAAACAGAATAACAACAAAAAAATCCAGAAAAATGCATGTCAAAATGTTATAAAATGATGTGCAAAACATGACTTAGTACTTGGTGGCAAAACCCTTGTTGGCAATCACAGAGGTCAGACGTTTCTTGTAGTTGGCCACCAGCTTTGCACACATCTCAGGAGGGATTTTGTCCCACACCTCTTTGCAGAGCTTCTCCAAGTCATTAAGGTTTCGAGGCTGACGTTTGGCAACTCGAACCTTCAGCTCCCTCCACAGATTTTCTATGGGATTAAGGTCTAGAGACTGGCTAGGCCACTCCAGGACCTTAATGTGCTTCTTCTTCAGCCACTCCTTTGTTGCCTTGGCCGTGTGTTTTGGGTCATTGTCATGCTGGAATACCCATCCACGACCCATTTTCAATGCCCTGGCTGAGGGAAGGAGGTTCTCACCCAAGATTTGACGATACATGGCCCCGTCCATCGTCCCTTTGATGCAGTGAAGTTGTCCTGTCCCCCAAAGCATAATGTTTCCACCTCCATGTTTGACGGTGGGGATGGTGTTCTTGGGGTCATAGGCAGCATTCCTCCTCCTCCAAACACAGCGAGTTGAGTTGATGTCAAAGTGCTCCATTTTGGTCTCATCTGACCACAACACTTTCACCCAGTTGTCCTCTGAGTCATTCTGATGTTCATTGGCAAACTTCAGATGGGCATGTATATGTGCTTTCTTGAGCAGGGGGACCTTGCGGGCGCTGCAGGATTTCAGTCCTTCACGGCGTAGTGTGTTACCAATTGTTTTCTTGGTGACTATGGTCCCAGCTGCCTTGAGATCATTGACAAGATCCTCCCGTGTAGTTCTGGGCTGATTCCTCATCATTCTCATGATCATTGCAACTCCACAAGGTGAGATCTTGCATGGAGCCCCAGGCCGAGGGATATTGACAGTTCTTTTGTGTTTCTTCCATTTGCGAATAATCGCACCAAATGTTGTCACCTTCTCACCAAGCTGCTTGGCGATGGTCTTGTAGCCCATTCCAGCCTTGTGTAGGTCTACAATCTTGTCCCTGATATCCTTGGAGAGCTCTTTGGTCTTGGCTATGGTGGAGAGTTTGGAATCTGATTGATTGATTGCTTCTGTGGACAGGTGTCTTTTTTACAGGTAACAAGCTGCGGTTAGGAGCACTCCCTTTAAGAGTGTGCTCCTAATCTCAGCTCGTTACCTGTATAAAAGACACCTGGGATCCAGAAATCTTTCTGATTGAGAGGGGGTCAAATACTTATTTCCCTCATTAAAATGCAAATCAATTTATAACATTTCTGACATGCGTTTTTCTGTCTCTCACTGTTCAAATAAACCGACCATTAAAATTATAGACTGATCATTTCTTTGTCAGTGGGCAAACGTCCAAAATCAGCAGGGGATCAAATAATTTTTTCCCCCACTGTAAGCTGTAGCTCAGTGGGTCTACTTTGATTAGTATATAACACATGTGGGTTCTCTAAGTGCACATGTACTCTGGAAACAGTTAGTCTACCTCCTTAATGGCACCCTATTCCCTACATAGTGCACTACTTTCGACCAGGGTCCATAGGGTAGTGTACTATGTAGGGAATAGGGTGCTATTTGGGACACATACTCTTGTGTCCCAATAGTATATATTGTGTCCCAACTGTATCTATTACATACTGTAATAGATACAGGCTTTCCAGTTGATCTACTGTAGCTCACTCCAGTAACATTCCCTGCTGCTACCCACTCTGTCTCTGATCAGTTGAGAAATCTGGCGTGTTCAAGTGTAAACCGGAAAATAGGCCCTACAGGTGAGTGATGTTGATGACTGATGTTGCCCAGATGTTATCCAACTTTAGCCTACCACTTACTATCTACACCTTTGTTCTCTCTCTTTCTGCCACATGGAAATAGAAAGGCCTGCATCCTTCACAAGGAATTCATTTATGAGCCAGCAAATGGAGACTTCTGTACTTTCTCGACGGTAGAGAAAACACATTAACACAAATACGTGAGAAAGATTATGGGCTAATGTAGCGTGAGGAATTCAGCCAGGTGTGTACAGAGCTCATGCAACGTACCTTACCATGTTTATGGAGGATTACAGAGTATGTTTTGCAAGCGGTGATAAACTGATGTCACAGGTACACATCCCGTGGAGAGGTGTTGGACAGGAGATGTTTTGATGGTGGTAACAGTGTGTGTGTGTGTGTGTTGTGTGTGTGTGTGTGTGTGTGTGCGTGCGTGCGTGCGTGCGAGTGTGTGTACATACGTTTGATGAGAGCCTGTAGGGAGGTGTAGACTGGTAGATGTCATTGTGGTAGGTGTGTGTGCTGGGGCAGCGTGCAGTAGCCTGTCTCTTCCCTCGGCCCACAGAGCGACTCTGCATCATACAGCGGCCCACCTCCGCTGGCGTCTGCTGGGGGGCAGAGAATGGATAGCACTCCTCTGTCACCACACTAAGAGAGAGAGAGTGAGAGAGAGAGATGGAGACAGATAGATGATGAGAGATAGAGAACATAGCGTATTCAATAAATCATTAACTCACAGCTAAAAAAACTAAAACTGACCCTTCATTTTATCATGAAAAAATATTTTGCCCGGTGTCACAGTGAAATATGTCCTACCCTCTGCGTCTCAGGTACCACCAGGCTCCGTCGATACGTCCTCCAGCACAGCCCCCTTGGTTGCGCGTGTCACAGGAAATGAGGTTCTGGGGCGACAGCTGAGGGGTCATGTGACCCATCGACTGGATGGAGATTCGATCCGATGCCACCGCTGAGCAAGGGATAGAGAGATAGAAAGAAAGAGAATGTTTTAAAATAAATTCTGTGAAATGTCCTAAGAAATGTTCTGTGGGAATGAGATGGAACTTCAAATAAGTCCTTTTATGACCATTTTACCAGCATCTTTCCAGTATTTTGCAATATTGCTACATTTTCTTTACCCACATTTACCAGTACTTTACAAAAATTCCAGTAATTCACCAAAATACCAGCATTTTACCAGTATTCTACCAGCATTTTGCGAGCCTTTTGCCAGTATTTTACTAGTACTTTGTCAATATTTTGCCTGTCTTTACTTGCATTTTGCCAGTATTCTGCTAGTATTTTACTAGCAATTTGTGTCTCACCTGCAGTGGAGAAGGCCCAGGAGGCAGCGCAGTTGCCCTGGTCCAGAGGTTCATGGATCTTTCCAGGCCACTTCTCTGCTGCGTTGAAGTACTGAGGCAGACGGTCATTCTGAGTATCCATATTCACCTGAGCATGGGGATAGCAAGGAGGAGGAAAAACAGGAATTAGCTAATGTGCAGTTTCAATCCTGTTTCAATATACTTGACCACCTATATAAATATATAAGTATATATATATAAGTATATAAATACAATTAATTATTACTCACAAAACCTACAGTAGGTGTTCCAGCGGCCAGACGATAAGAGACTGACAAACCAACAACAAGAGGAGGCTGACAAACCAACAACAAGAGGAGGCTGACAAACCAACAACAAGAGGAGGCTGACAGACCAACAGCAAGAGGAGGCTGACAGACCAACAGCAAGAGGAGGCTGACAGACCACCAGCAAGAGGAGGCTGACAAACCAACAACAAGAGGAGGCTGACAAACCAACAGCAAGAGGAGGCTGACAAACCAACAGCAAGAGGACGCTGACAAACCAACAGCAAGAGGAGGCTGACAAACCAACAACAAGAGGAGGCTGACAAACCAACAACAAGAGGAGGCTGACAAACCAACAGCAAGAGGAGGCTGACAAACCAACAGCAAGAGGAGGCTGACAAACCAACAACAAGAGGAGGCTGACAGACCAACAGCAAGAGGAGGCTGACAGACCAACAGCAAGAGGAGGCTGACAAACCAACAACAAGAGGAGGCTGACAAACCAACAACAAGAGGAGGCTGACAAACCAACAACAACATAGTTGTTCCCTACACAAACCAACAACAACAACTTCCTAATGATGCTTTTGTGTGGAGCGCGCTCAGCGCATGGTGATTAATTATCCACAATATGTCACGTCCTGACCAGTAAAGGGGTCTATTTGTTATTGTAGTTTGGTCAGGATGTGGCAGAGGGTATTTGTTTTCTTGGTTTTGTGTATGTGTTTAGATAGAGGGATATTTTGTGTAGAGTGTTTCTGGGGTTTATTGGTGTAAGTGTCGATGTAGAGGGGGTAGTTGATTTAGGTGGTTCGGGGTGTGTGTGTGTATTGTAGAGGGGTATTTGATTTATGTGTTCCGGGGTGTTGGGTATGTTCTTGTGTTTGTATTTCTAAGGGGCTGTTCTAGTTTTGTATTTCTGTGTTGGCCTGGTATGATTCTCAATCAGGAACAGCTATACATCGTTGTTGCTGATTGAGAGTCATACTTAGGTCGCCTGTTTTCACCTGTTAGTTTGTGGGAAATTGTGCTGTGTATAGCTTTGTACCTTACCGGCCTGTTATTCGTCGTTGTATTTTGTATACGTGTTTGTTTTGGGTTTTTCCTTCTTTGTCCATAATAAAGAAGATGAGTGTACATATTCCCGCTGCGTTTAGGTCCTCTCCTTATGACAATCGTGACACAATAGGACTTTCATGAATGTAAATACAATAAGATGACTGTGTATCACACGCAAATCATTAGCAAAAGTCTGTTAAGTTATTCCGGTAGAGATGACTGATTCACAGACGATTAGGACCATTTGGCCTAATATCAGTTTCTGACGTTGTTCCCTACATAGTTCACTACTTTTCACCAGAGCCCTATGGGGCCCTATGGAGCCCTATGAGCCCTATGGAGCCCTATGGACCCTAGTCAAAATTAGAGCACTATACAATGGGACGGAGACAGGCCAGGTATGGAGGTGGGAGGCATGCTTAACCCTGCAGGTAAAGTTGAAGTCGGAAGTTTACATACACCTTAGCCAAATACATTTAAGCTCAGTTTTTCACAATTCCTGACATTGAATCCGAGTAAAGATTCCTTGTCTTAGGTCAGTTAGGATAACCACTTTATTTTAAGAATGTGAAATGTCAGAATAATAGTAGAGAGAATTTATTTCAGCTTTTATTTCTTTCATCACATTCCCAGTGGGTCAAAAGTTTACATGCACTCAATGAGTATTTGGTAGCATTGCCTTTAAATTGTTTAACTTGGGTCAAACGTGTCGGGTAGCCTTCCACAAGCTTCCCACAATAAGTTGAGTGAGTATTGGCCCATTCCTCCTGACAGAGCTGGTGTAACTGAGTCAGGTTTGTAGGCCTCCTTGCTCGCACAAGCTTTTTCAGTTCTTCCCACAGATTTTCTATAGGATTGAGGTCAGGGCTTTGTGATGCCAACTCCAATATATTGACTTTGTTGTCTTTAAGCCATTTTGCCACAACTTTGCTTGCAAGTTTGCTTGGGGTCATTGTCCGTTTGGAAGACCCATTTGCGACCAAGCTTTAACTTCCTGACTGATGTCTTGAGATGTTTGCTTCAATATATCTACATAATTTTCCTTCCTCATGATTCTAACTATTTTGTGAAGTGCACCAGTCCCTCCTGCAGCAAAGCACCCCCACAACATGATGCTGCCAGCCCCGTACTTCACGGTTGGAATGATGTTCTTCGGCTTGCAAGCCTCCCCCTTTTTCCTCCAAACATAACGATGGTCATTATGGCCAAACAGTTATATTTTTGTTTCATCAGACCAGAGGACATTTCTCTAAAAAGTACGATCTTTGTCCCCATGTGCAGTTGCAAACCATAGTCTGGCTTTTTTATGGTGGTTTTGGAGCAGTGGCTTCTTCCTTGCTGAGCTGCCTTTCAGGTTATGTCAACATAGGACTCGTTTTACTGTGGATATTGATACTTTTGTACCTGTTTCCTCCAGCATCTTCACAAGGACCTTTGCTGTTGTTCTGGGATTTTCGCACCGAAGTACGTTCATCTCTAGGAGACAGAACGTGTCTCCTTCCTGAGCGGTATGACGGCTGTGTGGTCCCATGGTGTTTATACTTGCGTACTATTGTTTGTACAGATGAACATGACCCTTCATGCATTTGGAAATTGCTCCCAAGGATGAACCAGACTTGTAGAGGCCTCTTGGCTGATTTCTTTTGATTTTCGCATGATGTCAAGCAAAGAGGCACTGAGTTTGAAGGTAGGCCTTGAAATACATCCACAGGTACACCTCCAATTGACTCAAATGATGTCAATTAGCCTATCAGAAACTTCTAAAGCCATGACATCATTTTCTGGAATTTTCCAAGCTGTTTAAAGGCACAGTCAAGTTAGTGTATGTAAACTTCTGACCCACTGAAATTGTAATACAGTGAATTATAAGTGAAATAATCTGTCTGTAAACAATTGTTGGAAAAATTACTTGTGTCATGCACAAAGTAGATGTCCTAACCAACTTGCCAAAACTATAGTTTGCTAACAAGAAATTTGTGGAGTGGTTGAAAAACAAGTTTTAATGACTCAAATCTAAGTGTATGTAAACTTCCGACTTCAACTGTATGTAGCATTAGAGCATTATGCATGGAACTCTAGCTCTGTTTAGACATACCACACCTGCTGGTACGGCCTTCTCACATTCCTCCTGTTAATATCTCAACTATTCTCCCCAGACAAACACCTGATAGAAAATGTGTGTGTGTGTGTGCTGTGTGTGTGTGTGTGTGTGTGTGTGTGTGTGTGTGTGTGTGTGTGTGTGTGTGTGTGTGTGTGTGAACACTGTAGAAGGTCAAAGTCCAAACCATACCACGGAGTGACTGACACAGCTTGGAGGTGAGAGCACGGTACTGATGTGTTTAGAGATAAGGGCTGTAAGAAATTGGAGACAATTCTGCCTGTGCATGCGTGTGTGGCTGCAACTCCCCAGGCCTCAGTTAGGACTGGGCCTGTCCATTACCCAGTATAAAGACTGTTAGACATGCGGGGACTTAGCTGGGAGACAGACAGAACAGATCGAGAGATTTATGAATAAGCTCTCCTGCTTAGATCTGTCTCCAGGTACAGGTAGGGGCATGTTGGGAGGAGAGGGACAGGTGGATGAGGGAGTGGTGGGTTGGAGAGAATAGAGTTGAAGGGAGGAGGCAGTGGGGGAGTGGGGGGTTGGAGAGAGTGGAGTTGAAGGGAGGAGGGGGTGGGGGAGTGGGGGGTTGGAGAGAGTGGATTGAAGGGAGGAGGGGGTGGGGAGCGGTTGGAGAGAGTGGAGTTGACAGGAGGAGGGGGTGGGCAGGTGGGGGGTTGGAGTGAGTGGATTGAAGGGAGGAGGGGTGGGGGAGTTTGGTCTGGAGGATGTAGGGTGGGAGAGGTGGGGGACAGGGATTGGGAAGGGTAGCACGGAGAGGGGAGGGCCAGTCTGTTGTGTTGTCTAAAATGACTCTACCCCATCCCCCACCTCTACCCCATCCTCAATCTCTATCCTCTACCCCATCATCCACCTCTATCCTCTACCCCATCCTCCACCTCTATCCTCTACCCCATCATCCACCTCTATCCTCTACCCCATCCTCCACCTCTATCCTCTACCCCATCCTCCACCTCTATCCTCTACCCCATCCTCAATCTCTATCCTCTACCCCATCCTCCACCTCTATGCTCTACCCCATCCTCCACCTCTATCCTCTACCCCATCCTCCACCTCTATCCTCTACCCCATCCTCCACCTCTATCCTCTACCCATCCTCCACCTCTATCCTCTACCCCATCCTCTACCTCTATCCTCTACCCCATCCTCCACCTCTATCCTCTACCCCATCCTCAATCTCTATCCTCTACCCCATCCTCCACCTCTATCCTCTACCCCATCCTCTACCTCTATCCTCTACCCCATCCTCTACCTCTATCCTCTACCCCATCCTCCACCTCTATCCTCTACCCCATCCTCAATCTCTATCCTCTACCCCATCCTCCACCTCTATGCTCTACCCCATCCTCCACCTCTATCCTCTACCCCATCCTCCACCTCTATCCTCTACCCCATCCTCCACCTCTATCCTCTACCCCATCCTCCACCTCTATCCTCTACCCCATCCTCTACCTCTATCCTCTACCCCATCCTCCACCTCTATCCTCTACCCCATCCTCAATCTCTATCCTCTACCCCATCCTCCACCTCTATCCTCTACCCCATCCTCTACCTCTATCCTCTACCCCATCCTCTACCTCTATCCTCTACCCCATCCTCCACCTCTATCCTCTACCCCATCCTCAATCTCTATCCTCTACCCCATCCTCCACCTCTATCCTCTACCCCATCCTCCACCTCTATCCTCTACCCCATCCTCAATCTCTATCCTCTACCCCATCCTCAATCTCTATCCTCTACCCCATCATCCACCTCTATCCTCTACCCCATCCTCCACCTCTATCCTCTACCCATCCTCAATCTCTATCCTCTACCCCATCCTCCACCTCTATCCTCTACCCCATCCTCCACCTCTATCCTCTACCCCATCCTCAATCTCTATCCTCTACCCCATCCTCCACCTCTATGCTCTACCCCATCCTCCACCTCTATCCTCTACCCCATCCTCCACCTCTATCCTCTACCCCATCCTCCACCTCTATCCTCTACCCCATCCTCCACCTCTATCCTCTACCCCATCCTCTACCTCTATCCTCTACCCCATCCTCCACCCTCTATCCTCTACCCCATCCTCCACCATCTATGCTCTACCCCATCCTCTACCTCTATCCTCTACCCCATCCTCCACCTCTATCCTCTACCCCATCCTCAATCTCTATCCTCTACCCCATCCTCCACCTCTATCCTCTACCCCATCCTCTACCTCTATCCTCTACCCCATCCTCCACCTCTATCCTCTACCCCATCCTCCACCTCTATCCTCTACCCCATCCTCAATCTCTATCCTCTACCCCATCCTCCACCTCTATGCTCTACCCCATCCTCCACCTCTATCCTCTACCCCATCCTCCACCTCTATCCTCTACCCCATCCTCCACCTCTATCCTCTACCCCATCCTCCACCTCTATCCTCTACCCCATCCTCTACCTCTATCCTCTACCCATTCCTCCACCTCTATCCTCTACCCACTCCTCCACATCTATGCTCTACCCCATCCTCTACTCTATTCCTCTACCCCATCCTCCACCTCTATCCTCTACCCATCCTCAATCTCTATCCTCTACCCCCATCCTCCACCTCTATCCTCTACCCCATCCTCTACCTCTATCCTCTACCCCATCCTCTACCTCTATCCTCTACCCCATCCTCCACCTCTATCCTCTACCCCATCCTCAATCTCTATCCTCTACCCCATCCTCCACCTCTATCCTCTACCCCATCCTCCACCTCTATCCTCTACCCCATCCTCCACCTCTATCCTCTACCCCATCCTCAATCTCTATCCTCTATCCCATCCTCTCCACCTCTATGCTCTACACCATCCTCTCCACATCTATCTAGAATCTAGAATATAAACAGAGTTAAAGACAACACAGTTGGAGAAAGTGGAGTTGAAGGGAGGAGGGGGTGGGGGAGGTGGGGGTTGGAGAGAGTGGATTGAAGGGAGGAGGGGGTGGGGGAGGTGGGGGTTGGAGAGAGTGGATTGAAGGGAGGAGGGGGTGGGGGAGGTGGGGGGTTGGAGAGAGTGGATTGAAGGGAGGAGGGGTGGGGGAGTTTGTCTGGAGGATGTAGGGTGGGAGAGGTGGGGGACAGGGATTGGGAAGGGTACCCCATCCTCCACCTCTATCCTCTACCCCATCCTCAATCTCTATCCTCTACCCCATCCTCCACCTCTATGCTCTACCCCATCCTCCACCTCTATCCTCTACCCCATCCTTCAGCTTTATCCTCTATCCCATCCTCTCCACCTCTATGCTCTACACCATCCTCTCCACATCTATCTACCCCATCCTCCACCTCTATCCTCTACCCCATCCTCCACCTCTATCCTCCCAAGCCCCTCTGAGATGATTTGATTGGCTCTTACATAATCTGTCTGGTTAGAATGTAAACAGAGTTAAAGACAACACATAGCAGAGGGGAGGCTTCCGAGATTATTATCAACAGATCAATACCAGACTCTGCCTGGTAGCCATAGCTGGCAATGATACAGGGCAGGCAAGCATAATCTTTAAATAAAATGTTATATTATAGGTCCCTTTTGATGCACACACTTTTTTTTCAGATTCTTCTCAGGTTTACATAGGTTTGATAAAGTGAAAAACAGACTGTGCTGTCCCTCACTCTGAATGTGAGGCCGCGACACCATGTCTGCATCCCAATTGGCACCCTATTCCCTACATACAGTAGTGCGCCCTATGGTCCCTTACATGGGCCCTCATCAAAAGTAGTCACTTTATAGAGAACAGGGTGCCATGGCATTGGAGATCCATCCCACGAATCACCCAGCCTCACCCAGCCTCAACCTGCCCCCTATCCCACCCTTGCCCTTCCCAGCAGACAGGTCTTCTTACCTGCATCTCGTTCATGCTCATGATGGTCCTGGAGGGCCTCTGTGTCCCCAGGCGATACCTCAGGCCCTCGTCCAGAGACATGCCATAGAACTGGCTGTAGTTTGCTGCCCGCCAGCTAGGGAGAGAGAGGAAAGTCAGGACAGTGAGTGTAAAAAAATGTGTGTATGTGTGTGTATGTGTGTTTGGGTGTGTTTTTAAAACTTCTTCAGGATTGGTGGGTCCCCTGCGGGACGGTTGAGCTAACGTAGGCTAATGCGATTAGCATGAGGTTGTAAGTAACAAGAACATTTCCCAGGGCATAGACATATCTGATATTGGCAGAAAGATTAAATTCTTGTTAATCTAACTGCACTGTCCAATTTACAGTAGCTATTACAGTGAAAGAATACCATGCTATTGTTTGAGGAGAGTGCACAGTTTTGAACATAAAAAGTTATTAATAAACAAATTAGTAGTAGCAGTCTTGATACAAGATTTGGAACAGAAATGCAATGGTTCATTGGATCAGTCTGAAACGTTGCACATACACTGCTGTCATCTAGTGGCCAAAATTGCACCTGGGCTGGAATAGTACATTATGGCCTTTCTCTTGCATTTCAAAGATGATGGTAAAATAAAATACAAAAATAAATGTTTTTTTTTTCTTTGTATTATCTTTTACCAGATCAAATGTGTTATATTCTCCTACATTCATTTCACATTGCCACAAACGCCAAAGTGTTTCCTTTCAAATGGTGCCAAGAATATGCATATCCTTGCTTCAGGGCCTGAGCTACAGGCAGTTAGATTTGGGTATGTCATTTTAGGCAAAAATTTTAAAAAAGGGTCCGATCCTTAAGAGGTTTTTTAAGTGCCCTTACCCAAAATGTCCTCTGTTGACAGCCTGGATCATGTCATTCTCTATCAGACAGGCATCCTGCTCACACTCCCAACGCCCAGTTGTTCCACACGTGCTGTAGGAGGTAGAGGAGGGGAGGGGAGGGGGAGAAAAGCAGAGAGAGGGGAGAGAGGGGCAGATAAAGAGGGGGAAGATGAAAGAAGAGGACAACAGAGAGAGGGTACAAGAGTTAAAGTTAGAATGGACAGGGGTCAGAAGTCAGAACACTGCTTTAGATTCATAGATAATGGCGCCACATTTTATTCATTATAATAATTGGAAGTGTATTACTGTACTGCACAGACTGTAGTTCAAGTGATTGATGTAATGTACTGTACAAAAGCACAACTGACCTTTGTCCACTGTTGTGAAGTAATGATGCTGAATTAACGGAAGGAACAAGGAAAGCCAACAGTCAATATAGAGAGAACGTTTTCAACATAAAACATGTATAAGAAGCTACACTGTATAGCCTAATTCCCCAGGGAGAGACTGAACAAGGGGAACACTGGACTTGGCAAAGAGAGAGGGAAAAGAGAAAGAGAGAGGAGAGCGAATGAAGGGATGAAGAAGGGGCCTTTTAAGGCAACAGAGCACAGAAAAATGTCCATTTTTAGTCCTAAGGAACCAGGGGGGAGTGAATACTAAGCAGTCTGATGGGCGCGATAAGTAGATATTGAAACATGACCGCATGAACATTTTTGTGATCCACTGAAATAGAGCATTTCTACTGTCTGTGCTGTGCTGTGCTGAGTCACTGTGGGGAGGTGTGTGTGCCATGGCCCCCCGAAACAACTAGTAGCTGGACACACACACATACAGTACAGTACAGTCATAGGCCAAAATCACACATTATCCTCTAGTGCACTCCTTTTGATCAGGGTCTATTAGGCTATGGTCAAAAGTAGTGTACTATGTAGGGCATGGGGTGCCATTTGTGACACAGACATGAAGTCTGATAGGCCTACTGTACAACATACTGTAAGGAAGAGAGTGGGATGTAGATATACATTACCATGGTAACAACTCCTTAAACCAGCTTTATATAATATGTTTAGGGTCTGACACCCATAGACTTGCCATAAACATTCACACTAGCTCATGATTCCTAATAACAATCTATGTCTTCACAATAAGTTACAGTGCATACTCACACAGGTGGTTCATATACTGTACTATCTAAAGAAAGATGACGAGGATGACTTAACTTCTTACCTCATCATTATCTTAAGATAATACTAACCCTGGTGCTATCTAGAACGTAAAAGGGTTCTTTGGCTGTCCCCATAGGAGAACCCTTTGAAGAACCCTTTTTGGTTCCAGGTAGAACACTTTCCACAGGGTTCTAGATGGAACCCAAAAGAGTTCTACCTGGAACCAAAAAGGGTTCTACTTGGAACCAAAAAGGCTTATGCTATCGGTAGAGCCGAAGAACCCTTTTGGAACCCTTTTTTCTAAGAGTGTACCTAGAAATCTCAGACTATAAAGTCTATTGGATCTGTGGTCCTATTTTATAGAGTGGAGTCCCTGTCTAGTGCCCCAGTCAGAACCACCGAAACATTCTAATTTAGTCATGCTAGGTCCAATATGTGTATTAGCTAACAAATAACATTCCAGGGACAACATACAGTCAGACACATATGCACACTCAGTGACATAGTGGTTAGAGTGTCTGCCCTCAGATTGGAAGGTTGTGAGTTCAATCCCTGGCCGAGTCACATCAAAGACTGTAAAAATGGGACCTGAAGCGTCTCTGTTTGGCACTCAGCGTTAAGGCGATACATTGGGGGTAAGGCCCTGAGACACACTACTGTCCTGTCCAGGGGAGTAGTTGTACATCAAGCTGCCTCACGCTACAGAAACAGGAGATAGGATTCTGACCTATAAGCCGTTCTGACCCTGCTACCCTGGCACACACCCAAACCAGTGACTGAACCTGAGGCCAACGGAAGCAGTCTGATGGCTCTGCTTGGGGGAAACAGACAGTGACTTTTAACCTCTAACCCCTTCCCTCAGCAGCCCAGAAACATCTAGAAGTCTCTAGTAGTCTCTGTGCCAGGACCCAGACACAGTGGGCCAAAGCAGAAATAAATTAATGCACTGAAACACACTCTGAGGTCTAGGTCTGGTACAGAGTATAGAGACAGACACAGAGGGGTGAAATACGAGGGCTGTGTGAACACTGGGAGACCATAGCTCAGATTCCCCGTCACACTTCACCATTAGAAACAAGAGGCTAGAAATAATACCCAGTAGGGAGATTCTCACCTCTCAGACCACAGATAGGCAGACAGGCAGACAGGGAGACAGGCAGAAACACGAAAAGACATACGAAAGACATGCATGCACACACACACACACATGCACGCACGCACGCACGCACACACACACAAGTCAAAGAAACACGAGATGACTCAAGGCCTCCGCTGAAGATCCTATCAGGAACTCAAAAGCCTGGGCTTATCAGACAGTAACACATGGTGATAGACAAATAAACATCAACAAACACACACACGCACACACGCACACACGCACACACACACAGATATCTACATACACACACGCATGCACACTCACACACACACACACACACACACACACACACACGCACACACACAAATAGACACACGGACAAAGCATTCACAGATACTCAAGCAGATGTTGAACTGCATGTTAGTACTGTGGTGTTGGTCATGACTGCTGTAATATATTATCCTGCTGTTGTGAGGAGATCACAATGGTCAGCCAAGATGAGTAGAAGGGAGAGATGAAGACAGTGGGGACTGACCAGAGCAGAGAGGGGAGAGGAGGGCACACTGAGGGAGAGGGACAAGAGCGTGCTTGGTTATTTAGGAATGGAAACTGTCTTCCACCCAAAACCCTGTGTTAAAAGACATAATGGCCTGGGAGTGTGTAGGAGTGTTAGGAACAATATGCACACATGGGAAATGAGAGGAGAGTAGGGGAGTGTGTGTGTTTGTGTGTGTGTATGTTTGTTCATACTGTATGTGCCTACCTGTGTGTGTACATTTCATGCTTGTATGTGAGTGCATGAGTGGTTGTGAGTGTTTGAATCTAACAGTGAAAGGGGAGTTTACACTTAAATGCTGGTCCATGCTGTACTGAAACAGGATCTATTTTTACCAGGGAGGTTGTGTTTATTTAACCTCCAAATGTTTCTCTTAAAGGAGAGGAGAGAAGAGGAAGACACACTAGGTCCATTTATCAAGGTTAGACTGTACGTCTATAGACTCCCCTTTACTATCTCTGCTCCTATCTGACCCTTAGGTCGCCCCCAATAGACTCCTGTCCAATAGACTCCTGTCCAATAGACTCCTGTCCAATAGACTCCTGTCCAATAGACTCCTGTCCAATAGACTCCTGTCCAAAGACTCCAGGGTTGAGGACTATCAGTCTGAAGCTATGCAGCAGACCTGGGTTCAAATACTATTCTAAATCCTTTAAAATACTTCATCTGTTTGGTTGAGCTTGTCTGGCTTAGTGGCCCAATAGAATAGTCCCCAAACTGCAAACCCGGCCCATCTGGCACTACAGTCAGGCTAGTATTTGAAAGATTTTGAATAGTCTTTGAACCCAGCTCTGGTAGGCAGACATGAATATGGCTGGAGTTAGATTAGCCCAGAGAAACAGCTACAGGACATGTTGCATGAGTATTAAATAAATACAATATGGATATGTGAATGGGGCAGATGCCAAACAGAAACTTGCCTTTGCATCCCCAGTGCACGCACGCACGCACGCACGCACACACACACACACACACACACACACACACACACACACACACACACACACACACACACACACAGTGAAACAGCCCGTGGAAACTCTTTTCACCCCTCATCCTGGAAACTGTCCTCACCCCTCATCCTGGAAACTGTCCTCACCCCTCATCCTGGAAACTGTTCTCACCCCTCATCCTGGAAACTGTTCTCACCCCTCATCCTGGAAACTGTCCTCACCCCTCATCCTGGAAACTGTTTTCACCCCTCATCCTGGAAACTGTCCTCACCCCTCATCCTGGAAACTGTTCTCACCCCTCACCCTAGAAACTGTCCTCACCCCTCATCCTGGAAACTGTCCTCACCCCTCATCCTGGAAACTGTCCTCACCCCTTATCCTGGAAACTGTTCTCACCCCTTATCCTGGAAACTGTTCTCACCCCTCATCCTGGAAACTGTCCTCACCCCTCATCCTGGAAACTATCCTCACCCCTTATCCTGGAAACTGTTCTCACCCCTCATCCTGGAAACTGTTCTCACCCCTCATCCTGGAAACTGTTCTCACCCCTCATCCTGGAAACTGTTCTCACCCCTCATCCCCTACTTGCTATCCCCTTTGTTATTTTGAAAGACTGTACATTCCCCAGACAGGAAAACCATCCACACCCCACATGCAAGGTGCTTAGAACAAAGACAGTCCATTCCATAAAGACAAGAGCTGTTAGTGAGGGCTACTCAACGCAATTCGTCCAATTGAAAAGCTACAGGTGAGGAGAACTCAGTGCAATTAAATCACAGAATTTGGTGTCTTTGACAACCTGGCTTTGTCTTTCTACATATTCCTGTGTTTGAGAGGGTTTTCCAGATATCTGTGTGTTAGAAATAAGTTTCCAGGTGTCTGTGTGTTAGAAATAGGTTTCCCGGTGTCTGTGTGTTAGAAAGGTTTCCAGGTGTCTGTGTGTTCGAAATAGGTTTCCAGGTGCCTGTGTGTTAGAGAGTTTTCCAGGTGTATGTGTGTTAGAGAGTTTTCCAGGTGTCTGTGTGTTAGAAATAGGTTTCCAGGTGTCTGTGTGTTAGAAATAGGTTTCCAGGTGTCTGTGTGTTAGAAATAGGTTTCCAGGTGTCTCTGTGTTAGAGAGTTTTCCAGGTGTATGTGTGTTAGAGAGGTTTCCAGGTGTCTGTGTGTTAGAGAGTTTTCCAGGTGTATGTGTGTTAGAGAGGTTTGCAGGTGTATGTGTGTTAGAGGTTTGCAGGTGTATGTGTGTTAGAGAGGTTTGCAGGTGTCTGTGTGTTAGAGAGTTTTCCAGGTGTATGTGTGTTAGAGAGTTTTCCAGGTGTATGTGTGTTAGAGAGTTTTCCAGGTGTATGTGTGTTAGAGAGGTTTGCAGGTGTCTGTGTGTTAGAGAGTGGTTCCAAGTGTATTGGCGTGTTAGAGAGATGTTGTCCAGGTGTATTGGCATGTTAGACAGATGTTGTCCAGGTGTATTGGCATGTTAGACAGATGTTGTCCAGGTGTATTGGCATGTTAGACAGATGTTGTCCAGGGGAATTGGCATGTTAGACAGATGTTGTCCAGGTGTATTGGCATGTTAGACAGATGTTGTCCAGGTGTATTGGCATGTTAGACAGATGTTGTCCAGGTGTATTGGCATGTTAGACAGATGTTGTCCAGGTGTATTGGCATGTTAGACAGATGTTGTCCAGGTGTATTGGCATGTTAGACAGATGTTGTCCAGGTGTATTGACATGTTAGACAGATGTTGTCCAGGTGTATTGACATGTTAGACAGATGTTGTCCAGGTGTATTGACATGTTAGACAGATGTTGTCCAGGTGTATTGACATGTTAAACAGATGTTGCCCAGGTGTATTGACGTGTTAGACAGATGTTGTCCAGGTGTATTGACATGTTAGACAGATGTTGCCCAGGTGTATTGACATGAGAGAGTTTTCCCAGGTGTATTTGCATGTTAGATCTCAGACTGCTTGTGGTATCACAGACTAACCGACAGTTATTCTGTAATCAGTAGAACATCAGTAGAACATCAGTAGAACATCAGTAGAACAGTAGTACAGTGGTGTAAAGTACTTAAGTAAAAAGTAATACTTAAGTAGTTTTGTGGGGTATCTGTACTTTACTTTACTATTTATATTTTTGACTACTTTTACTTTTACTTTGCTACATTCCTAAAGAGCTTTTTACTCAATACATTTTCGCTGACATCCAAAAGTACTCATTACATTTTGAATGCTTAGCAGGACAGGGAAATTGTCTAATTCACACACTTATCAAGAGAGCATCCCTGGTCATCCCTACTGCCTCTGATCTGGCAGACTCACTAAACACAAATGCTTTGTGTGTAAATTATTCGTTGAACTGTGCCCCTGGCTGTCCGTAAATGAAAAAAACAAGAAAAATGTGTCGTCTAGTTTACTTAATATAAGAAATGTTTAATGATTTCTACTTCTACTTTTGATACTTAAGTACATTTCAAACCAAATACTTTTAGTAGTACTATAGAAGTATAGTAGTAATATAATATTATAGATGTGTAGTATAGAGTATAGATGTGTACTAGTAAAGAAGCATAGTAGTAGTATAGTACTATATAAGTATATTAGTACTATAATATTATAGAAGCATAGTAGTACTGTAGTAGTATAGAAGCATAGTAGTACTATAGTGGTATAGAAGTACAGTAGTACTATAGTACTATAGAAGTATAGTAGTACTATAATAGAATAGAAGTGTAGTAGTACTATAGTACTATAGTAGAGTAGTAGTACTATTGCAGTATAGACGTATATTAGTAATATAATAGTATAGACGTATAGTAGTTCTATAGTAGTATAAGTATAGCACTATAATTGTATAGTACTATAGTAGTATAGAAGAATAGAAGTACTATAGTACTGTAAAAGTATAGTAGTACTATAGTAGTAAATAAATGTAGTAGTACTATAGTAGTATAGAAGTATAGTAGTATAGACGTACAGTAGTACTATAGTAGTATATACGTATACTAGTATAGTAGTACTATAGTGCTACAGAAGTATAGTAGTAGTATAGTAGTATAGAAGAATAGTAGTACTATAGTACTCTAGAATAATAGCGGTACTATAGTAGTACTATTGTAGTACTATTGTAGTATAGTACCACTATAGTAGTATAGTAGTATAGTAGTACTACAGTAGTATAGAAGTGTAGTAGTACTATAGTAGTACATAAGCATAGTAGTACTATGGTAGTGTAGAAGTGCATTAGTACTATATCAGTATAGAAGTATAGCAGTACTATAGTAGTATAGAAGTACAGTAGTACTATAATAGTATAAAAGTATAGTAGTACTATAGTAGTATTCAAGTATAGTAGTAATATACACTATGTTTCGGTGGGAATGACGTCGGGTCCGCGAGCCGCTACAGGCTTCCCTGCTACCGCCGGTTTGTCAGGCTCTCATGCCTCAGCCGGATCGCTAGGCTCCCCTTCCTCAGCTGGCTCGTCGGGCTTTCATGGCTTCGCCAGATCGCCAGGCTCCCCTGCTTCCACCGACTCGCCGCGCCCCAGCCGGCAACAGGTTCCAGCACATCAGCAGGGGTGACCGGTCCACTCCTGATCCCCGGGATTATCCCTTTGGTTGGTGTCCTGCAGCTGGAGCCGAAAGCGCCGGGGAGGGGGTACCGTCACGTATGCTCTCTCCGGCGCTCTAGGTCGCCATGCTCCCGCATCTCAGCCGGACTGACAGGTTTTCCGCACCTAGGTAGAGGTGACCGGTCCGCTCCTGATCCCCAGGATCGTCATTTTGGTTGGCGTACTGCGGCTCCAGCCGTGCGCCAGGGAGGGGATATTGTCACGTGTGCTCCCTCACCGGCCTCTAGATCACCAAGCTGCTCGTTATGGCGCACACCTGTCACCATTGTTACGCGCACCTGCGCGTTATCAGACTCACCTGGACTCCATCACTTCCCTGATTACCTTACCTATATATGTCACTCCCTTTGGTTCCTTCCCCAGCCATTATTGTTTCTGTTCCTGTGTCTTGTCTGTGCGTTGTTCGTGTCTCTTATTTTGTATTATGGTGTGTTTATTTATTAAAACACTCACTCCCTGAACTTGCTTCCTGACTTTCAGCGTACTTCGTTACACTGAGCTTGTTATCATGGTCGAATTACCAGTGGGGGGGCACACTGAGTTAACGAAGCCCTAGCTGGGATGATATTGTAGCTTAGCCTGTGTGTAAGTTAACTAAGCCCAAGCTGGGATGATATTGTAGCTTAGCCTGTGTGTAAATTAACTAAACCCAAGCTGGGATGATATTGTAGTTTAGCCTGCGCTTGCTATTGCCCCTAGTGGCTGGTTTCAACCTAATCTCCTGACGTCCTCAGACATGGATGGACATTGAATACTGACTTGTATCACAGGTGACCTGGCTGCTCTAGCCCCCACAAGGCCCACTGTTGCTCAATGTTTCGAATGTTTACCAATTTTGCTCAATGTTGTCTAATTTTGCCCAATGCTAAGTGTTGTATTGTAGTGTGATGTGATGCCATGTCTTGCCGTTGCTTGTCTAATGCTGCTTCGATAAAGGAGATAGCTAGCTACAATAACCCAAATCAATGGACAGGGGTCCCAAGAATATGTAGAAGAGTTATGAATGAGACAGCATCACGAGAAGAGCCCCCAAAACTCTCCATGGAAAATGTGGGTCTGTCTGTGGTATAACCAGAAAGGTCAGGTCATCAGAGCAAAGTGTGAAGGACTAATCACTGTTTGGACAGAAGAGATGTAAAGAAAGGAGTGAGAGGGGAGAAAGAGGAGGATATGAAGGAGTGATAAAGGTACATAGAGAGGAAAAATAGAAAGCTGCAGTGGTGGAATAAGTACCCAGTGATCCCCCTTATCAGACCATGGTCTAAAGTTACTATTCTGGAAAAACATAGGGATCAATTTATTGTTCCATAGAGGGGTTTTAGAGGAAAGGAATCCCCCTCGTCTGAACAGCTCATGCAGTTTGCACCATGCCAGGACAGAATGTATGATTAAAGGGTTGTCTGTGATGGTTTTTATAGATTTTCTGTCCCATTTGTAAAACAATTCTGCCCCAGTGTCATCATTTACCTCAAGCTTTTCAATGTTCAACCATGAGGGAGAGGGACCATTATCAAACCTCTGAGCCAGAAACCTAGACTGTGCAGTCCAGTAGTACATTCTACCATTGGGGAGGTTTAAGCCCCCTTGACCGTAATCAAGGGTCAGTTTATCCCTCGGGGTTTTGCCGTGCCAGATAAACCGTCTGGTCAGCTTGTCGAGAGATGAAAAGAATGCTGCGGGAACAGGGATAGGGAGAGATTGAAACACATATAGAAATCTGGGAAGGACATTCATTTTAATTACATTTATTCTACCCAGTAGAGTGAGAGGCAAGTCCATCCATTTACACAGGTCACCCTCCACCTTTTGCAACAAACTGGCCAGATTGAGTTTATAGAGGTTGTTCAGATTACCATCCACCATTATGCCCAAATATGTGAAGCCCATAGGCAACCATCTAAAAGGAAACTTGTGCTTGATGGTATGATGGTCAAAGACAGACAACGGTAATATTTTTATTTTATCAAAATTGACCTTATATCCAGAGAAAGAACAATAACACTGTAGTAGGATCTGCAAGTGAGAGAGGGAGTGTTCTGGGTTTGTTAGAAATAAGATAAGGTCGTCCGCAAAGAGTGATAACTTATGGACATGGGGGCCCACCTCAAACCATGTATGTCAGGGCACGTTCTAATAGCCTCAGCCAACAGTTCGATGGCGAGGGCAAAGAGTTGGGGGCTAATTGGGCAACCTTGTCTGTTCCCCCTATCGAGAGGGAAAGAGGAAGTAATCCCATTGGTAGCAATCCTAGCTTTAGGAGATTTATAGAGTGATTTTATCAAATTTACAAACACGGTACCTAAACCAAACTTTTCCAAGATGTGAAAGAGGTATGGCCATTCAACCCTATCAAAGGCCTTTTCAGCGTTGAGGGAGACTGCGACACTAGGTATTTTGTTTTTGTTAGCAAGGTGAATTATATCAAAGAACCTTCTGAGATTATTGGAGGTGTCACGATCGTCAAAAGGAGTGGACCAAAGCGCAGCGGGGTAAGTGTTCATCGTATTTTATTACCTCAGAACACTACAAACAAAAAGGAATCAACAATGACTACGACCGTAACGTCTTGTAGGCTTAACAAGCAGGTCTGAACTGCTTGCGACGTCTGGCGAGATCCGCGCTCATATCCGGGAAAAGGCTGACCCTCTTGCCATCGATGGTGATGTCCCTTTTGGTTCTTGCGAGTTGCAGTATCTTCTCTCTGTCTTGGAAACGGAGGAACCTGATCAGGACGACCCGTGGGGGCTCATCTGGCCGGGGTTTCGGCGCTGATGTTCTGTGGGCGCGTTCGATTTCCAGCGGCTTGGTGAAGTTGATTATGCCTTGGACATCCGGGATCCATTGAGTGAAGAAACGGACCGGGTCACGGCCCTCGCTGTCCTCTTTCAATCCCACCACACGGATATTACTATGTCTGCTCTGGTTCTCCATCTGGTCTACCTTGTTTTTGAGGTAGGCATTGTCCTTCTGCAGTTGTATCAGAACCTGGTCATGTCGAGCGATGGTATCTTCAACTGTGCTGATGCGCAACTCGTTCTCAAAAGGAGATCATTCATGAAGGATTTCAGGTCGTCAATGGAAGAATGGAGTTCAGCCGATTTCTTGTCAATTTTCATAGAAAGACCTTTGTTACCATCCTGAATTTCCCGGAGGAGAGTAGCCAGCATGTCGGCAGGCTCGCAAGAGGCTGCCGAGAGCAACAGTCTGGAACTGTCGTCTGAGTTATGATGGCTAATGCTAATCTTGCTAGCTGTGGCGTTATCGTTATCTTGGGATTCAACGACGTTTTGGTCATCCTTCTTGCCTCTCGGTCAGAGGTCCATGGCTCTTTGGGAAGGTAAGTACTTGACAATTTATCAGCCGATGTTAGAATATTGTTTCAACGTTGTTATTTAGGTAATAATAGAATAACTTTGAAGAGCTAGGTTTGTCAACGTCTGCTCAGCTCCGCGGCATCACGTGCTCCAGTAAAATACTACTTGAGTAAAAGTCTAAAAGCATTTGGTTTTAAATATACTTAAGTATCAAAAGTAAAAGTAATTCCTTATATTAAGCAAACCAGACGGCACCATTTTCTTGTTTTTTTATTAATTTACGGACAGCCAAGGGCACACTCCAACACTCGGACATCATTCACAAACAAAGCAAGTGTTTAGTGAGTCCGCCAGATCAGAGGCAGTAGGGATGACCAGGGATGTTCTCTTGATAACTGTGTGAATTAGACAATTTTCCTGTCCTGCTAAGCATTCAAAATGTAACGACTACTTTTAGGTGTCAGGGAAAATGTATAGAGTAAAAAGTACATTATTTTCATTAGAAAAGTAGTGAAGTGAAAGTAGCCAGAAATATAAATAGTAAAGTACAGATACCCAGATACCCCTTTCCGGTATTTTTACTTAAGTACTTTACACCACTAGAAAGTGGTTAGACACTTACCATAAGTTGCAGTTCTCTTTGTATGTCTGTCCTGAGAGGAATTTGTGTCCGTTTCTTTCACAGGTGCCTGGAATGAAACAAAAGGAGGAAATTCAATAAGATGTTGCCAGCAGATAGGATCACACCAATGATAACTTTGATCCTGTTGTGGTAGAAGATCTGAGAGGATGACTTAAATAATCACAACACTTCCATTGATACATTGCACACTACACACTACAGAGACACACTACACACTCACTACACACTACGGGCACACACTACTCACTACAGGCACACACTACTCACTACAGACACACACTACACACTACAGAGACACACTACACACTACAGACACACACACTACGGGCACACACTACTCACTACAGGCACACACTACTCACTACAGACACACACTACACACTACAGAGACACACTACACACTACAGGCACACACTACACACTACGGGCACACACTACTCACTGCAGACACACACTACACACTACAGGCACACACTACACACTACGGGCACACCCCACACAACAGACACACACTAGACACTACATACTACAGACACACACTACACACTACAGACACACACTACAAGCTACACACTACAGACACAGACTCTACACTACAGGCACACACTACACTGTAGACACACAGTACACACTACATACACACACGACACTACAAACACAAACTACACTACAGACACACACACTGCACCCTACAGACACACACTGCACCCTACAGACACACACTCTACATTACACACTCCATACCACAGACACACACTCTACACTACACACTATACACTACAGGCACTCCACACTACAGACACACACTCCACACTACAGACACACACTCTATATGACACACTACACACTCCAGACACAGACTACACACTACATACCCCCCCTCTCTAGTGAGAGAGTTAACAGTAACACCCTGATGTGAGGTGTATAGTAGTGTGTAGGGTCTGGGAACCCTGAGCTTCACTAATCTGCTGTTGGAATGTCCTGTTGGCTTTTGTCCTGTGTTTCCCAGAATATCAGGTCCCCATCATGCCTTAATGAGCTTAATTACACACACACACACACACACACACACACACACACACACACACACACACACACACACACATTGCTCAAAAAAATAAAGGGAACACTTAAACAACACAATGTAACTCCAAGTCAATCACACTTCTGTGAAATCAAACTGTCCACTTAGGAGGCAACACTGATTGACAATAAATTTCACATGCTGTTGTGCAAATGGAATAGACAACAGGTGGAAATTATAGGCAATTAGCAAGACACCCCCAATAAAGGAGTGGTTCTGCAGGTGGTGACCACAGACCACTTCTCAGTTCCTCTGCTTCCTGGCTGATGTTTTGGTCACTTTTGAATGCTGGCAGTGCTTTCACTCTAGTGGTAGCATGAGACGGAGTCTACAACCCACACAAGTGGCTCAGGTAGTGCAGCTCATCCAGGATGGCACATCAATGCGAGCTGTGGCAAGAAGGTTTGCTGTATCTGTCAGCGTAGTGTCCAGCGCATGGAGGCGCTACCAGGAGACAGGCCAGTACATCAGGAGACGTGGAGGAGGCCGTAGGAGGGCAACAACCCAGCAGCAGGACCGCTACCTCCGCCTTTGTGCAAGGAGGAGCAGGAGAAGCACTGCCAGAGCCCTGCAAAATGACCTCCAGCAGGCCACAAATGTGCATGTGTCTGCTCAAACGGTCAGAAACAGACTCCATGAGGGTGGTATGAGGGCCCGACGTCCACAGGTGGGGGTTGTGCTTACAGCCCAACACCGTGCAGGACGTTTGGCATTTGCCAGAGAACACCAAGATTGGCAAATTTGCCACTGGCGCCCTGTGCTCTTCACAGATGAAAGCAGATTCACACTGAGCACATGTGACAGACGTGACAGAGTCTGGAGACGCCGTGGAGAACGTTCTGCTGCCTGCAACATCCTCCAGCATGACCGGTTTTGCGGTGGGTCAGTCATGGTGTGGGGTGGCATTTCTTTGGGGGGGCCGCACAGCCCTCCATGCGCTCGCCAGAGATAGCCTGACTGCCATTAGGTACCGAGATGAAATCCTCAGACCCCTTGTGAGACCATATGCTGGTGCGGTTGTCCCTGGGTTCCTCCTAATACAAGACAATGCTAGACCTCATGTGGCTGGAGTGTGTCAGCAGTTCCTGCAAGAGGAAGGCATTGATGCTATGAACTGGCCCGCCCGTTCCCCAGACCTGAATCCAATTGAGCACATCTGACATCATGTCATCATGACATCATGTCTCGCTCCATCCACCAACGCCACGTTGCACCACAGACTGTCCAGGAGTTGGCGGATGCTTTAGTCCAGGTCTGGGAGGAGATCCCTCAGGAGACCATCCGCCACCTCATCAGGAGCATGCCCAGGCATTGTAGGGAGGTCATACAGGCACGTGGAGGCCACACACACACACTACTGAGCCTCATTTTGACTTGTTTTAAGGACATTACATCAAAGTTGGATCAGCCTGTAGTGTGGTTTTCCACTTTAATTTTGAGTATGACTCCAAATCCAGACCTCCATGGGTTGATACATTGGATTTCCATTGATTATTTTTGTGTGAATTTGTTGTCAGCACATTCAACTATGTAAAGAAAAAAGTATTTAATAAGATTATTTCATTCATTCAGATCTAGGATGTGTTATTTTAGTGTTCCCTTTATTTTTTTGAGCAGTGTATATACAGTTGAAGTCGGAAGTTTACATACACCTTAGCCAAATACATTTAAACTCAGTTTTTCACAATTCCTGACATTTAATCAGAGTAAAAATTCCCTGTCTTAGGTCAGTTAGGATCACCACTTTATTTTAAGAATGTGAAATGTCAGAATAATGGTAGAGAGAATGATTTATTTCTGATTTTATTTCTTTCATCACATCCCAGCGGGTCAGAAGTTTACATACACTCAATTAGTATTTGGAAGCATTGACTTTAAATTGTTTAACTTGGGTCAAACGTTTCGGGTAGCCTTCCACAAGCTTCCCACAATAAGTTGGGTGGATTTTGGCCCATTCCTCCTGACAGAGCTGGTGTAACTGAGTCAGGTTTGAAGGCCTCCTTGTTCGCACACGCTTTTTCAGTTCTGCCCAAATTTTTTCTATAGGATTGAGGTCAGGGCTTTGTGATGGCCACTCCAATACCATGAATTTGTTGTCCTTAAGCCATTTTTCCACAACTTTGGAAGTATGCTTGTGGTCATTGTCCATTTGGAAGACGCATTTGCGATGAAGCTTTAACTTCCTGGCTGATGTCATGAGATGTTGCTTCAATATATCCACATAATTTTCCTTTCCTCATGGTGTCATCTATTTTCTGAAGTGCACCAGTCCCTCCAGCAGCAAAGCACCCCCATAACATGATGCTGTCACCCTCGTGCTTCATGGTTGGGATGGTGTTCTTCAGCTTGCAATCCTCCCCCCTTTTCCTCCTAACAAAATAATGGTCATTATGGCCAAACAGTTCTATTTTTGTTTCATCAGACCAGAGGACATTTCTCCAAAAAGTACGATCTTTGTCCCCATGTGCAGTTGCAAACCGTAGTCTGGCTTCTTTGTGACGGTTTTGGAGCCGTGGCTTCTTCCTTGCTGAGCGTCCTTTCAGCTTACGTCGATATAGGACTCGTTTTACTGTGGATATAGATACTTTTGTACCTGTTTCCTCCAGCATCTTCACAAGGTCCTTTGCTGTTGTTCTGGGATTGTTTTGCACTTTTCGCACCAAAGTACGTTCATCTCTCGGAGACAGAACGCGTCTCCTTTCTGAGCGCTATGACGGCTGCGTGGTCCCATGGTGTTTATACTTGCATACTATTGTTTGTACAGATGAACGTGGTATCTTCAGGCATTTGGAAATTGCTCCCAAGGATGAACCAGACGTGTGGAGGTCTACAATTGTTTTTCTGAAGTCTTGGCTGATTTCTTTTGATTTTCCCATGATGTCAAGCAAAGAGGCACAGAGTTTGAAGGTAGGCCTTGAAATACATCCACAGGTACACCTCCAATTGACTCAAATGATGTCAATTAGCCTATCAGAAGCTTCTAAAGCCATGACATCATTTTAAAGAATTTTCCAAGCTGTTTAGAACTCGTTTTTCAACCACTCCGCAAATTACTTTTTAAGAAACTATAGTTTTGGCAAGTCAGTTAGGACATCTACTTTGTGCATGATACAAGTAATTCTTCCAACAATTGTTTACAGACAGATTATTTCACTTATAATTCACTGTATCACAATTCCAGTGTGTCAGAAGTTTACATACACTAAGTTGACTGTGCCTTTAATGACTCCAACCTAAGTGTATGTAAACTTCCGACTTCAATTGTATGTGTGTGTGTGCATGAGTGCTGGTGTGTGTGCATGTGCATGCGTATGCGTGTGTATGAACATGCCCCATGTTGTCTAGTGAGCACATACCTGCCTCGACCTCTCCCAGCCTTCTGTCCCATTCCCGTCACCTATCGCTCCCTCCCTCTGCATAGCACACATTCTTTCTCCTGACCTCCATTCATACATCCCTCCCTCCCTGGCCTCCCCCCTCCCTCTGTCTCAGACTAATAAGAAGACCACTGTTCCTGGTCTATTCTCAGGTACGGCCCTGCTGCCACCTCTGCAACAACTAGCAGGGATATACTGTATGTGGAGCATAATAACCAGTGTGCTTATTCATATTTCACAGGCCGATGTGACCTCTTACCTAGAGTGTTACTGAATTGTAAAGCAACTGTGAAAACTGAACAAATAACTTTGCCTGTGCACATAAGATTAGCAGTTGGTTATTGCCGTTCATTCAGTAGTCCCATAGTAGCCACTCAGTATGGGGCCTGTCAGTGGGGCTAGGATTAGGGTGGGGCCTGTCAGTGGGACTAGGGTTAGGGTAGGGCCTGTCAGTGGGGCTAGGGTTAGGGTAGGGCCTGTCAGTGTGGCTAGGGTTAGGGTGGGGCCTGTCAGTGGGGCTAGGGTTAGAATGGGGCCTGTCAATGGGGCTAGAATTAGGGTGGGGCCGGTCAGTGGAGCTAGGGTTAGGATGGGGCCTGTCAGTGGGGCTAGGGTTAGGATGGGGCCTGTCAGTGGGGCTAGGGTTAGGGTGGGGCCTGTCGGTGGGGCTAGGATTAGGGTGGGGCCTGTCAGTGGGGCTAGGGTTAGGGTGGGGCCTGTCAGTGGGGCTAGGGTTAGACTGGGGCCTGTCGTGGGGCTAGTGTTAGGTTTGAGCCTGTCAGTGAGGCTAGGGTTAGGATGGGGCCTGTAAGTGGGGCTAGGTTAGGGCCTGTCAGTGGGACTAGGGTTAGGGTGGGGCCTGTCAGTGGGGCTAAGTTAGGGTGGGGTCTGTCAGTGGGGTTAGGGTTAGGATGGGGCCTGTCAGTGGGGCTAGGGTTAGGATGGGGCCTGTCAGTGGGGCTAGGTTAGGGCCTGTCAGTGGGACTAGGGTTAGGGTGGGGCCTGTCAGTGGGGCTAGGGTTAGGATGGGGCCTGTCAGTGGGGCTAGGGTTAGGATGGGGCCTGTCAATGGGGCTAGGGTTAGGATGGGGTCTGTCAGTGGGGCTAGGATTAGGATGGGGCCTGTTAGTGGGGCTAGGTTAGGGTGGGGCCTGTCAGTGGGGTTAGGGTTAGGGTTGGGCCTGTCAGTGGGGCTAGGGTTAGGATGGGGCCTGTCAGTGGGGCTAGGGTTAGGATGGGGCCTGTCAGTGGGGTTAGGGTTAGGATGGGGCCTGTCAGTGGGGCTAGGGTTAGGATGGGGCCTGTCAGTGGGGCTAGGGTTAGGATGGGGCCTGTCAGTGGGGCTAGGATTAGGATGGGGCCTGTTAGTGGGGCTAGGTTAGGGTGGGGCCTGTCAGTGGGGTTAGGGTTAGGGTGGGGCCTGTCAGTGGGGCTAGGGTTAGGATTGGGCCTGTCAGTGGGGCTAAGTTAGGGGGGGTCTGTCAGTGGGGTTAGGGTTAGGGTGGGCCTGTCAGTGGGGCTAAGTTAGGGTGGGGTCTGTCAGTGGGACTAGGTTAGGATGGGGCCTGTCAGTGGAACTAGGGTTAGGGTGGGGACTGTCAGTGGGGCTAGGGTTAGGATGGGGCCTGTCAGTGGGGCTAGGGTGAGGATGGGGCCTGTCAGTGGGGCTAGGGTTAGGGTGGGGCCTGTTAGTGGGGCTAGGGTTAGGATGGGGCCTGTCAGTGGGACTAGGGTTAGGATGGGGCCTGTCAGTGGGGCTAGGGTTAGGGTGGGGCCTGTTAGTGGGGCTAGGGTTAGGATTGGGCCTGTCAGTGGGACTAGGGTTAGGATGGGGCCTGTCAGTGGGGCTAGGGTTAGGGTGGGGCCTGTTAGTGGGGCTAGGGTTAGGGTGGGGCCTGTTAGTGGGGCTAGGGTTAGGATGGGGCCTGTCAGTGGGGCTAGGGTTAGGATGGGGCCTTTCAGTGGGGTTGGGATGGGGCCTGTCAGTGGGGCTAGGGTTGGGTGGGGCCTGTCAGTGGTGCTAGGGTTAGGATGGGGTCTGTCAGTGGGGCTAGGGTTAGGATTGGGCCTGTCAGTGAGGCTAAGGTTAGGGTGGGGCCTGTCGGTGGGGCTAGGGTTATGGTGGGGCCTGTCAGTGGGGCTAGGATTAGAGTGGGGCCTGTTGTGGGGCTAGTGTTAGGTTGGGGCCTGTCAGTGAGGCTAAGGTTAGGGTGGAGCCTGTCAGTGGGGCTAGGGTTAGGATGGAGCCTGTCAGTGGGGCTAGGGTTAGGATGGGGCCTGTCAGTGGGGCTAGGGTTAGTGTGTGGCCTGTTAGTGGGGCTAGGGTTAGGATGGGGCCTGTCAGTGGGGCTAGGGTTAAGATGGGGCCTGTCAGTGGGGCTAGGGTTAGGATGGGGCCTGTCAGTGGGGCTAGAGTTAGGGTGGGGCCTGTCAGTGGGGCTAGGGTTAGGATGGGGCCTGTCAGTGGGGCTAGGGTTAGGATGGGGCCTGTCGGTGGGGCTAGGGTTAGGATGGGGCCTGTCAGTGGGGTTAGGATGGGGCCTGTCAGTGAGGCTAGGGTTAGGATGGTATTATGCCTTTGGCTAATGTACATTTTTCCCACTGTACTGGGCCTTTCTTTCTTAATCCTAAAAAGCAGGCCCACACACACGCAATTATACACACACACACCCACCCTCTACACACACTCTCTCTATCTTACCAATGAAAGGGGGTGCGATGCCCAGACAGTGGCCCCAGAAGTCGGGGCAGCAGTCGGAGACGGTGCGGTTACAGAACAGGTCACAGTAACAGATGGTGTCCAGGTAGGGCACCGTACACTGATCCTCACGACCCGGGCAGCAGCCACCCCGCTGCTCGCAGTACGACCCAAACGGGTCCCTGATGCCCCCCATGTGCAGCGGGCTCATCAGCTCCCTCTTCATCCTCCTGGATGTGCCTCTTGCCGCCATGCTCTCCACCGCCACCAGGAGGAGCACCAGTGCTAATGACGCTAGAAGCTTCATTATCACCCTGACAGAAGCGACAAAGAAGAACGTCTGTTAGGATGCAGAAGTACTTCTGTAGAAAATCAGCCAATTTCGATAACCGTAGGAGAATATAGTCTAAACCGTACAGTAATGGATTATTTTGGAAGAGATGAACAAAACCATGTGTTATAGGTTTAGTCCTGTAGATCATCAAGTGAGCCTAACACAGTAGGAGAATAGTCTAAATCTAACAGTAACCCCTAAAGTCACCCTCAGCGGGTCATTTAACAGCTAGAGAGAGTGCTTAGGAAGACTGGAGGAGGAGGAGCAGGAGGAGGAGCAGGGGAGGAGGAAGAGGAGAAGCAGGAGGAGGAGGAGCAGGAGGCCTGAGTTGTATGCCTACTTGGCAACGTTTCCATTCACACGGTCACAGTGAACTTTGAGTGGACTCTGGCAGCAAGACCAAAATATCAACCAACCCACGTGATAACACACAGGTTAATCTGGTCCTTTTATTAAACAATCCACTCACAACCTTCAACAGGGTCATAAAGTGTATCTAAAATATCAACTAACTGTGATAGCACACAAAAACATATTTGATTTGATTTAAAGGGTGAACCTACTGTGAGCAACTGATGATTGAAGTACTGAATTTATTTTATCCTCTTACTGTGTTTAATTAGATTTTTGTTGAATAAGCCTGTCATGTGGGTATAGATTATTTCAGAAGAACTAATAAGAATAGTAACATAGCACCTTTGTATGTAAAAAGTGTTTATTATCAATAAGTATGGAACATATCGCTTTGTAAACTATGTAGCTTTGACATGAGTTAAAATTTCAAGCGACCTCTCTACATAGCCCTAAAAATGCTACTACTTTTCAAATTAAATCTATAGCACACAAAGAATGTGATATTTCAATTTGGACAATGCACACCTATATTTACACGTGTGTATGATGGATAGAAGGGTTAGGTAAAGCTACAAACATTCAACTGCCCTATATTGTAACTGTATTTCATTTGCTTCAAGTCAGAGACATTGTTAGACTGTGTCTGTCCCAAATTACATCCTATTGCATATAAAATGCACTACATTTGACCAGGGCCTGTAGCTCAAAAGTAGTGCTCTACAGTGAGGGAAAAAAGTATTTGATCCCCTGCTGATTTTGTACGTTTGCCCACTGACAAAGAAATGATCAGTCTATAATTTTAATGGTAGGTTTATTTGAACAGTGAGAGACAGAATAACAACAAAAAAATCCAGAAAAACACATGTCAAAAATGTTATAAATTGATTTGCATTTTAATGAGGGAAATAAGTATTTGACCCCCTCTCAATCAGAAAGATTTCTGGCTCCCAGGTGTCTTTTATACAGGTAACAAACTGAGATTAGGAGCACACTCTTAAAGGGAGTGCTCCTAATCTGAGCTTGTTACCTATATAAAAGACACGTGTCCACAGAAGCAATCAATCAATCAGATTCCAAACTCTCCACCATGGCCAAGACCAAAGAGCTCTCCAAGGGTGTCAGGGACAAGATTGTAGACCTACACAAGGCTGGAATGGGCTACAAGACCATCGCCAAGCAGCTTGGTGAGAAGGTGACAACAGTTGGTGTGATTATTCGAAACACAAAAGAACTGTCAATCTCCCTCGGCCTGGGACTCCATGCAAGATCTCACCTTGTGGAGTTGCAATGATCATGAGAACGGTGAGGAATCAGCCCAGAACTACACGGGAGGATCTTGTCAATGATTTCAAGGCAGCTGGGACCATAGTCAACAGGAAAACAATTGGTAACACACTACGCCGTGAAGGACTGAAATCCTGCAGCGCCTGCAAGGTCCCCCTGCTCAAGAAAGCACATATACATGCCCATCTAAAGTTTGCCAATGAACATCTGAATGATTCAGAGGACAACTGGGTGAAAGTGATGTGGTCAGATGAGACCAAAATGGAGCTCTTTGGCATCAACTCAACTCGCCGTGTTTGGAGGAGGAGGAATGCTGCCTATGACCCCAAGAACACCATCCCCACCGTCAAACATGGAGGTGGAAACATTATACTTTAGGGGTGGTTTTCTGCTAAGGGGACAGGACAACTTCACCGCATCAAAGGGACGATGGACGGGGCCATGTGCCGTCAAATCTTGGGTGAGAACCTCCTTCCCTCAGCCAGGGAATTGAAATTGGGTCGTGGATGGGTATTCCAGCATGACAATGACCCAAAACACACGGCCAAGGCAACAAAGGAGTGGCTCAAGAAGAAACACGTTAAGGTCCTGGAGTGGCCTAGTCAGTCTCCAGACCTTAATCCCATAGAAAATCTGTGGAGGGAGCTGAAGGTTCGAGTTGCCAAACGTCAACCTCGAAACCTTAATGACTTGGAGAAGATCTGCAAAGAGGAGTGAGACAAAATCCCTCCTGAGATGTGTGCAAACCTGGTGGCCAACTACAAGAAACGTCTGACCTCTGTGATTGCCAACAAGGGTTTTGCTACCAAGTACTGAGTCATGTTTTGCAGAGGGGTCAAATACTTTTTTCCCTCATTAAAATGCAAATCAATTCATAACATTTTTGACATGCGTTTTTCTGGATTTTTTTGTTGTTATTCTGTCTCTCACTGTTCAAATGAACCTACCATTAAAATTATAGACTGATCATTTCTTTGTCAGTGGGCAAACGTACAAAATCAGCAGGGGATCAAATACTTTTTTCACTCACTGTATTTTCTAGGGACTCGTGTGCCGTTTGGGATGCAACCTTTAAGTGGTATAGATATGGCTCTCTGGAGTCTCATTGCATAATACGTTGATGGATGAGGCCACACTAAAATAGCACTGAATGCTATACGTGACTGTTTATCTAAATGGACATGCCATCAGGGCACAGTCAGAAACGAGGGGCATGACATAATTATCAACACCGTAGTATAATGTTATCATGTCGGCACGGAAACAGACAAACTTCCTGCTGTCTGTCAGAGCTAATCTGTCACACTGCAGGAAATGTCCCAAAGAGCATGCTTCACTCTCTATCCTATCTTACAGACCATATGAGCTCCAAAAGTATTGGGACAGTGACACATTTTTTGTTGTTTTGGCTCTGTACACCAGAACTTTGGATATGAAATGATACAATGACTAGGAAGTTAAAGTGCAGACTGTCAGCTTTAATTTTAGTGTATTTTTATCCATATCAGGTGAACCATTAACAAATTACATCACTTTTTGTACATAGTCCCCCTATTATAGGGGACCACTTCACCTATGTGTATTAAAGTAGTCAAAGTTTAGTATTTGGTCCGATATTCATATTATGCAATGGTTACATCAAGCTTGGACTCCACAAACTTGTTGGATGCATTTGCTTGTTTGTTTTGGTTATGTTTAAGATTATTTTGTGCCCAATAGAAATTAATGGTAAACAATGTTTTGGCATTTTAGAGTCACTTTTATTGTAAATAAGAGTAGAATGTTTCTAAACACTTCTACATTTATATGGATTCTACCATGATTATGGATAGTCCTGAATTAGTCGTGAATAACGATGAGTGAAAAAGTTATAGACACACAAATACAATACCCCCAAGACATGCTGACCTCTCACCATTACAATAACAGAGGAGTTTAGCATTTTGGGGGGGTATAATATTTACAGTTGAAGTCGGAAGTTTACATACACTTAGGTTGGAGTCATTAAAACTAGTTTTTCAACCACTCCACAAATTTCTTGTTAACAAAGTATAGTTTTGGCAAGTCGGTTAGGACATCTACTTTGTGCATGATACAAGTAATTGTTTGTTTACATACAGATTATTTCACTTATAATTCACTGTATCACAATTCCAGTGGGTCAGAAGTTTACATACACTAAGTTGACTGTGCCTTTAAACAGCTTGGAAAATTCCAGAAAATTATGTCATTACTTTAGAAGCTTCTGATAGGCTAATTTACACAATTTGAGTCAATTGGAGGTGTACCTGTGGATGTATTTCAAGGCCTACCTTCAAACTCAGTGCCTCTTTCCTTGACATCATGGGAAAATCAAAAGAAATCAGCTAAGACCTCAGAAAAAAAGTGTAGACCTCCACACGTCTGGTTCATCCTTGGGAGCAATTTCCAAATGCCTGAAGGTACCACGTTCATCTGTACAAACAATAGTATGCAAGTATAAACACCATGGGACCACTCAGCCGTCATACTGCTCAGGAAGGAGACGCGTTCTGTCTCCTAGGTGATGAACGTACTTTGGTGCGAAAAGTGCAAATCAATCCCAGAACAACAGCAAAGGACTTTGTGAAGATGCTGGAGGAAACAGGTACAAAAGTATCTATATCCACAGTAAAACGAGTCCTATATCGACGTAACCTGAAAGGCCGCTCAGCAAGGAAGAAGCCACTGCTCCAAAACCGCCATAAAAAAGCCAGACTACGGTTTGCAACTGCACATGGGGACAAAGATCGTACTTTTTGGAGAAATGTCCTCTGGTCTGATGAAACAAAAATATAACTGTTTGGCCATAATGACCATCGTTATGTTGTGGGGGTGCTTTGCTGCAGGAGGGACTGGTGCACTTCACAAAATAGATGACATCATGAGGCAGGAAAATTATGTGGATACATTGATGCAACATCTCAAGAAATCAGTCAGGAAGTTAAAGCTTGGTTGCAAATGGGTCTTCCAAATGGACAATGACCCCAAGCATACTTCCAAAGTTGTGGAAAAATGGCTTAAGGACAACAAAGTCAAGGTATTGGAGTGGCCATCACAAAGCCCTGACCTCAATCCCATAGAACATTTGTGGGCAGAATTGAAAAAGCGTGTGCGAGCAAGGAGGCCTACAAACCTGACTCAGTTACACCAGCTCTGTTAGGAGAAATGGGCCAAAATTCACCCAACTTATTGTGGGAAGCTTGTGGAAGGCTACCCGACACGTTTGACTCAAGTTAAACAATTTAAAGGCAATGCTACCAAATACTAATTGAATGTATGTAAACTTCTGACCCACTGGGAATGTGATGAAAGAAATAAAATCTGAAATAAATCATTATCTCTACTATTATTCTGACATTTCACATTCTTAAAATAAAGTGGTGATCCTAACTGACCTAAGACAGGGAATTTTTACTAGAATTAAATGTCAGGAATTGTGAAAAACAGAGTTTAATGTATTTGGCTAAGGTGTATGTAAACTTCCGACTTCAACTGTATACCTTTGTAACTTTCTCACACACACACACACACGGTGGCCATTGTTTGTCTGTCCAATGGCTGTGCAGAGGGTGACAGTGAGATGTGGGAGTTCAAGCACCACTGAGCTTCAGCCAAGGAACATGAGCTAATCAGGGATAACACACACACACACACACACACACACACACACATCAACAACAACTGCTGGGTTATTAAGGAGTGGTCAAGATTCTCTCCATGTCCATGTGGATGTGTTCCAGAATCCTCTGGAGTCTTTGTTGGAGAGCCAGACACACCAACATTATAAACTGGGTGGTTCGAGCCCTGAATGCTGATTGGCTGACAGTATGTACCATGGGTATGACAAAACATTTATTTTTACTGCTCTAATTACATTGGTAGCTTGTTTATAATAGCAATAAGGCACCTCTGGGTTTGTGGTATATAGCAAATATATCACGGCTAAGGGCTCTATCCAGGGACTACGTGTTGCATCGTGCTTCAGAATATCCCTTAGCCGTGGTATATTGGCAATATACCACACCCCCTCGTGCCTTATTGCTTAATTATACAAGTGTTTGTGACTGAGTTGTGTGTGCCCATGTATGTGTGTGTGTGTGTCTCTGTCTTTTATATGCATTGTACTGTATATTTTGATAAACATGATCTACCATAGCCATATAAACAGTGAGCTGCAAAAGTGTGTGTGTGTGTGTGTGTGTGTGTGTGTGTGTGTGTGTGTGTGTGTGTGTGTGGTTGGTGATGGTCTTGATGGTAGTTGGTGATGGTGTTGATGGTGGTTGGGGATGGTGTTTATGTTGAGGAGTGACGGATTCCATCCTAGCTGGAGGGGTGCTCTCATCTTATCTATGAACATAGACAGGGCTCTAACTCCACAGTGAAATAGGGTGCAGGTCAGGCTGTTAGCCAGCCTGCCAGCTTAGTGGAGTCTGCCACTAGCACAGTCAGTGTAGTCAGCTCAGCTATCCCCATTGAGACCGTGTCTGTGCCTTGATCTAGGTTGGACAAAACTGAACATGGCGGTGTTCACCTTAGCAATCTCACTGGAATTAAGACCTCCTCCATTCCTGTCATTATTGAAAGAGATTGTGATACCTCACATCTCAAAATAGGGCTATTTAATGTTAGATCCCTCACCTCCAAGGCAGTTAAACTCAATTAACTAATCACTGATCATAATCTTGATGTGATTGGCCTGACTGAAACAAGGCTTAAGCCTGATGAATTTACTGTGTTAAATTAGGCCTTTCCTCCTGGTTACACTAGTGACCATATTCCCTGCACATCCCCCAAGGGCGGAGATGTTGATGACATTTACGATAGTACATTTTTATTTACCAAAAAAGATTACTGCGTTTTCGTCATTTGAGCTTCTAGTGATGAAATCTATGCAGCCTACTCAATCACTTTTTATAGCTACTGTTTACAGGCCTCCTGGGCCATATACAGCGTTCCTCACTGAGTTCCCTGAATTCCTATCGGACCTTGTAGTTATGGCAGATAATATTCAAATTTTGGGTGACTTTAATATTCACATGGAAAAGTCCATAGACCCACTCCAAAAGGCTTTCGAAGCCATCATCGACTCAGTGGGTTTTGTCCCAAAATTGCCAAAAGTCTCAAAATTGCCCTCCCTGGAAGCCAGTGTTTCAGACATACGAAAGTGAATGGCCGCAAATGTTTTACTTTTAAACTCGGACAAAACAGAGATGCTAGTTCTAGGTCCCAAGAAACAAAGAGGTCTTCTGTTGGATCTGACAATTCATCTTGATGGTTGTACAGTCGTCTCAAATAAAACTGTGAAGGACCTCGGCGTTACGATGGACCCTGATCTCTTTTGACGAACATATCAAGACTGTTTCAAGGACAGCTTTTTTTTAATCTACGTAACATTGCAAAAATCTGAAACCTTCTGTCCAAAAATGATGCAAAAAAATGTACCCAGGCCTCCTTATTGTCCCTAGAATTTCTAAGCAAACAGCTCGAGGCAGAGCTTTCTCCTATAGAGCTCCATTTTTATGGAATGGTCTGCCTACCCATGTGAGAGATGCAGACTCTGTCTCGACCTTTACGTCTTTATTGAAGACTCATCTCTTCAGTAAGTCCTATGATTGAGTGTAGTCTGGCCCAGGGGTGTGAAGGTGAACGGAAAGGCACTGGAGCGACGAACCACCCTTGCTGTCTCTGCCTGGCCGGTTCCCCTCTCTCCACTGTGATTCTCTGCCTCTAAACCCTATTAAGGGGGCTGAGTCACTGGCTTACTGGTGCTCTTCCATGCCGTCCCTAGGAGGGGTGTGTCACTTGAGTGGGTTGAGTCACTAACGTGATCTTCCTGCCCGGGTTGCCGCCCCCCTCGGGGTCGTGCCGTGGAGGAGATCTTTGTGGGTTATACTCGGCCTTGTCTCAGGATAGTAAGTTGGTGGTTTGAAGATATCCCTCTAGTGGTGAGGGGGCTGTGCTTTGGCAAAGTTGCCTGACCTGTTGCACCCTCTACAACCACTGTGATTATTATTATTTGACCCTGCTGGTCATCTATGAAGGTTTGAACATATTAGCCATGTACTGTTATAATCACCCAGCACAGCCAGAAGAGGACTGGCCACCCCTCAGAGCCTGGTTCCTCTCAAGGTTTCTTCCTAGGTTCCTGCCTTTCTTGGGAGTTTTTCCTAGCCACCGTGCTTCTACATCTGCATTCAAATCAAATCAAATGTATTTATATAGCCCTTCTTATATCAGCTGATATCTCAAAGTGCTGTACAGAAACCCAGCCTAAAACCCCAAACAGCAAGCAATGCAGGTTTAGAAGCATGGTGCATGGCATTGCTTGCTGTTTGGGGTTTTAGGCTGGGTTTCTGTACAGCACTTTGAGATATCAGCTGATATAAGAAGGGCTATATAAATAAATTTGATTTGATTTGATGGTGGTTGGGGATGGTGGTGGTGATGGTGGTTGATGATGGTATTGATGGTAGTCGGTGATGGTGTTGATGGTTGTTGTTGATGGTAGTTGGTGATGGTGTGGATGGTACTGGTGTTGATGGTACTGGTATTGATGGTCATTGGTGATGGTGTTGATGGTACTGGTGTTGATGGTAGTTGGTGATGGTGTTGATGGTGGTTGGTGATGGTGTTGATGGTAGTTGGTGATGGTGTTGATGGTAGTGGTGATGGTGTTGATGGTGGTTGGTGATGGTGTTGATGGTAGTTGTTGATGGTAGTGGTGATGGTGTTGATGGTAGTTGGTGATGATGGTAGTGGTGATGATGGTGTTGATGGTTATGGTGATGGTGTTTATGGTAGTGGTGATGGTGTTGATGGTGGTTGGTGATGGTGGTTGTGGATGGTGGTTAGTGATGGTGGTTGATAATGGTGTGTGTGTGCACCAGCTAAAGGCACAGTTATGCAGTAAACTCCACAGTAAAGACACACCCACCATCACCAACCACTATCACCACTACCATCAACACCATCATCAACCACCATCAACCACCATCACCAACCACCATCACCAACCACCATCACCATCATCAACCACCATCACCAACCACCATCAACACCATCATCAACCACCATCACCAACTACCATCAATACATACCATCATTAACCACCATCACCAATAAACATCATCACCATCACCAACTACCATCAATACCATCACCAACCACCATCCATCACCAATAAACATTAACACCATCATCAACCACCATCAATACCATCACCAATAAACATCATCACCATCACCAATCACCATCACCAACCACCATCAAAACCATCACCAACTACACACACAAGCACACACAGACAAACCATCAGCCCCATCACCACTACCATCAACACCATCACCACCACCATCAACAAATCACAGGTCAACTCTATGTACTGTAAATGGACATGTGACCAGAATGACCGAATCAAAGGGCAAATTATATCACATGTTTTCCCTACATGATCTGTTAGAAACATTCACATACATATGCTTTGGGAAGACAATGACCAACTCTGAGAGGAGAAGAGGCGGTCTGAGGCAAAAGGCAAAAAAATATAGATATTTTAAAGGAAAACGGCCTGTCTGGTGCAAATACAGCAAATACTGTCCATTCTTGATTAAGCCAAGTAAACCTAATGATCAGTTAACCTAATGGTCAGTAAACCTATTGATCAGTATACCTAATGATCAGTTAACCTAATGGTCAGTAAACCTATTGATCAGTAAATCTATCGTTCAGCAAACCTATCGATCAGCAAACCTATCGATCAGCAAACCTATCGATCAGCATACCTAATGATCAGTTAACCTAATGGTCAGTAAACCTATTGATCAGTAAATCTAATGATCAGTAAACCCAATGATCAGTAAACCTATTGATTAGTAAATATATGTCCTCTGAGGTCTTACTTGCTAATCAAACTTTCCTTTTGTAGATGACAGCTTTGTCTTGTGTATCTAATCCCTGTGAATATGACGTGGTCTGCTGGGTCCAGTCTGGTTCCAGTCTGGCACAGGAGCGCCTCAGACATACAGAATGGCACAGTGCTGCAGTGCTGTAGACAGCTGTAGCCCCCCCCCAGCACAAAAAAAAATGAAACGATGCCTCTACATATGCAAGCCATCAAAGCCACTGCGCACGGAGACACAGTCCAAAGACAAAGTTATCAGCAATCATAGTATGTAGGATACATAACAATCTGTACACAACACTTTCAGACATTTTTATGGCACATATTCAAATCTCATATGTTAGTATTATATGTGGGTTACATTACTGTTGTCATGTCCGTCTGACCAATCCACACCATGAAACAAACTATCCACAGAATCGAATCAGGAAACCTGTATATAACTGAACCAAAGTGCTTGTTATAGATACACTATCATAAAACTAGCCTAGCAAGGAAATCCAACTAGTTTGTAAACATATCGTTTATTTAGTGGTTTACCATCAAAAGTACTTCCAAACAGCCATCCAAGCCAAGTGTAAATTTGTCCAAAACAATAGATTATGACCTGAAACCTGCACCTGCCTGATCTGGCACAGAACGAGAGAGAGGATCAGAGGGAGTTAGAAAAGAGCTACGTAACAGGGGAAGGAGTTCAATTAAAGGGATTCTTACCTTCTACGTGTGTTCTGTGAAATATCTCTCCCTCTTGTTGTTTGTAATCCAATGGAAAAACACAGTCCTGTGAAAGCTGATATTCTTTCCTGCTGCTCTCTCCTCTCAGTAACTCATTCACCAGGTAGATAAAGTCTGTGCCCTCTTTCTCTCACTCTCTCTCGCTCTTCTTTCACAATGCCACTACATAGTCAGCCTAAGCCACTGAGTTCTATATACAGCCACTGAGAAAGAACAAGCCACTCTTCCCCTCCCCCTTCACCCTCTCCCTCTCTCACTCTCTCCACCCCACCCCCTTCACACTCACTCTCTCTCTCTCTCTCCCTCTCTATCTCTCTTGCTCTCTCTCTCTCTCTCTCTCTCTCTCTCTCTCTCTCTCTCTGCCCTATCACCATAGTATGTGCTTTATCTCTCTCTCTCTTTCTCTCTCTCTGCCCTATCACCCTGTCTCCTCCTTAGTATATATCAATTAAATTGGCTTTATTGGCATGGGAATCATGATTACTTTGCCAAACCAAGTGGAATAGATAATAAACACAAGTGAAATGAACAGTAAACATTACACTCACAAAAGTTTCAAAAGAATAGAGACTCAAAACACCATTATTGTGTAGTAAAACCATGAAAGTAGTGCGCCAAAGCTGAGATATAGAGTTTAGACGGTGTTCGAATGTAAACCCAATGTAAGTGTTCTGATACACTGAATTTATATCAAAACAGAACGGAAGTACTCTGAAACACCCAAAGGGTTTCTTCAATCTAAATCATTGTGTTTTTAAGAGTGTTGTGAAAACACTTGTTGGTGTTTCAGTGCATGTAAAAGGTAGCATCCAAACACAAAATGTTTTGGCAAACTGTGTCTCGTATAATCAAATGTTTTTACATTTCAAATGGTTTATAGCATAAATACTGATTGATTCTGAATATTGATAGAATGTGTCAATATTTTGATTAACATTTTAAAGAAGACACTAGGAATTAAATTGTTTCCTAGGGTAGACTTTGGCACTAATTATAGGCTACAGTTACCAGGCAACTGTGAGAATATAAATAACGTTACAATCAAAATGCTTAGGGGTATGTAAGTTATAGCAGAGGGAACATGTATAAAGTGAGCCCTCACCAGTGGTATACATGTGAGAAGGTGGATGTGCACCCAGTTCTCCTGCTTGTCAAAACACTGCTTTAGCCCACTCAGCCAGTCTTCCTGGAGTAAACAGTCCTCCAGCTGTTACATTGATCACATGGTGACCAATTCAGACTTGAGCTAAGAAGACTAAACAATAACTCAATAAAAAATGGACCCCTTTAAATCAACTTATTTAACTCAAGTCTGAATAGAGCCTAGGGAGAAGGTTTTTGTGTGACATTCCACCTATATTTTTTCATACCTTCATATCAGAAAACAAATGTTTAGATTAGAAGCAAAATATGAACTTGAAACATTATGATTCTGTAGTGTTCAGCATTCCCCCAGTCTGAGGCATGGAGGTGGAGGAAGGGCATTCGTGGGCTGGTGTGCCCTCTAGCAAATTCTACTGTCAAGTATAAAAACATGCACGTTTTTTTCCCCCCTGTATTCGGGTCTTTCATGAACTCAGATAGGTGAGAGCACGCCAGTTTCTCAGATGATACTCTTCAAAACAATTCAAGAAAGTATGCATCAATGAAAATGCCTGTACACAATGTTATCACATTGAAGAAGGAAACAGAAGAGGAATTCACTCAAGAAGAACATTTGTTTTGTGTAGCCATTTTGGCCGCGAATGCGAATAGTCCAAGTAAAACAGCCATTTTGATTAATTGATCAGTTTTCTTGATGCTACATGTAGTTGGTAATTGACATGTAATTGTTTGCACCTTTCACACTTTTTGTGCAAATTAAGGCCTGATTTTCAGAGCTGGCTGCCCGGCCAAACTGAGCAATCGGGGGAGAAGGACCTTTGTCAGGGAGGTGACCAAGAATCCGATGGTCACTCTGACAAAGCTCTAGAGTTCCTTTGTGGAGATGAGAGAACCTTCCAGAAGGACAACCATCTCTGCAGCATTCCACCAATCAGGCCTTTATGGTGGAGTGGCCAGATGGAAGCCACTCCACTGTGAAAGGCACATGACAGCCCGCTTGGAGTTTGCCAAAAGGAACCTAAAGACTCTCAGACCATGAGAAACAAGATTCTCTGGTCTGATGAAACCAAGATTGAACTCTTCGGCCTGAATGCCAAGGCTCCCAGTCTCTGGCAAGGTGTTGAACTACTCTTGATTATGTGGTGTTACAACACACCATGTCATGTTTCAGAACACCTCTGTGTGAATGTTTCAGAACACCTCTGTGTGAATGTTTCAGAACACCTCTGTGTGAATGTTTCAGAACACCTATGTGTGAATGTTTCAGAACACCTCCGTGTGAATGTTTCAGAACACCTCCGTGTGAATGTTTCAGAACACCTCCGTGTGAATGTTTCAGAACACCTCCGTGTGAATGTTTCAGAACACCTCCGTGTGAATGTTTCAGAACATCTTAAATCTGTCCTAATACCCTCACAACCGTGTGTTTCAATACACCAACAGAGTCAAGGTTTCGTCTCCTTTAAGTTGGTGGCAGCTCAGTTGCCACTAGTTTCAGTGTCACAAAGCATTTCATTTTTACAGTGTGTCTATGTACAGCGTTGTAGTAACGTGCAAATAGTTGAAGTATGAAAGGGAAAATAAATAGACAGATAAATATAGTTTGTATTGACAATGGTGTTTGTGATTCACTGGTTGATCTATCTATCTCTCTCTCTCTCTCTTTCTCTCTCTCTCTCTCTCTCTCTCTTTCCTACCTCAAGTTTATCTCTTCTTCATATCTCCTATCAGATTTGTAGATGAAGAAAAATGGAATGACGTTCCTACTCTAACACCTTCATGCCTCTCCTATGAGGCAGCTCCAAATCTAGTATTGAGTAAACCTAAACAAGTTCTTCTCAAAACCAACTGCTGTTTTTTTCAAAAGCAAACTGCCATGGAGGTCTTCCTTTCTATTCTGGCCATGTGATTTAGCTTTCTAGCTTGTGATGTAAGCAGTCATCCACTTGTTTCACATTCGCAAAGTCATCACCTACCTACCCCCTAGTGGTCACTACTAGAACAACTTCACCAAGGGTGCTTTGAAAAGACTCACCTGTACTGTGGTTAGCAAAGCTAGTGAACAACTTATGATCGCACAAATGACAAAGGAAGGACAATAAACAAACCTTTGCTGCATTATGTCCACCATCTAAATTATTTAGTTTAGTTTTCTTCCCCATAGAATTTCCTAGACACCTTTAATCGTTGCCCTAAAACAACAGTGCTCTAAAATCTGGATGGAGCAGAGGTCTGTCAGTGAAGACAGGATATTGGAGGTGACAAAGGATTAGCCAGAGAGAGAGAGGGGGGGGGGGGAGGTCTTCTCCGCACACACATATGTGCCCTAGTAGCCCCCCAGTGTGACCAATCAATACTGTTAAAGACACAATCAATACAACACACTACATGGGGAGAGGGGACAGGGGTGAGGGGGGAGAGGGGACGGAGGGTGAGGGGGAAAGGGGAGCAGGGGAGCGGGGGGAGAGGGGAGAGGGGAGAGGGCTACGGGGAGAGAGGAGCGGGGGGGAGAGGGGACAGGGGGCGAGGGAGAAAGGGGAGCGGGGGAGAGAGGACAGGGGGCGAGGGGGAAAGGGGAGTGGGGGGGAAAGGGGACAGGGGGAGAGGGGGGAGAGGGGACAGGGGCGAGGGGGTAAGAGGAGCAGGTGGAGAGGGCTATCCCCAAAATCACTCAAAGAGCCTTCACACATGCGATCACAAGTGAAAGAGGCAGTGCAGTGGAAATAGCATTCATAGAAAGGTAAACCGGTAAGAGATCTCCTTTTATGTTGAAACTGCAATTTCAACACAAGTTTTCAAACCCACTTTTCTAAATAAACATGTGCTACTAGATAGCATTTATGCACATCCTACACATGCATACTTCACATACTTCAGCTTCATAAACGACTGATCATGGTCCTTGGAAGTCCACTGTCCAGTCAACTATGGCAAATGTTACATTTTCAACCTCTACACCAGGCGGTGTCAGAGGAAGGCCCTAAAAATTGTCAAAGACCCCAGCCACCCCAGTCATAGACTGTTCTCTCTACTACCGCATGGCAAGCGGTACCGGAGTGTCAAGTCTAGGACAAAAAGGCTTCTCAAAACTTTTTACCCCAAGCCATAAGACTCCTGAACAGGTAATCAAATGGCTACCCGGACTATTTGCATTGTGTGCCCCCCCCACCACTCGCCAACCCCCTTTACGCTACTGCTACTCTCTGTTCATCATATATGCATAGTCACTTCAACCATATCTGCATGTACATACTACCTCAATCAGCCTGACTAACCGGTGTCTGTATGTAGCCTCACTACTTTTATAGCCTCACTACTGTATATAGCCTCGCTACTGTTTTTCACTGTCTTTTTACTGTTGTTTTTATTTCTTTACCTATTGTTCACCTAATACATTTTTTTCACTATTGGTTAGAGCCTGTAAGTAAGCATTTCACTGTAAGGTCTACACCTGTTGTATTCAGCGCATGTGACAAATAAACTTTTATTTGATTTGTTCAATATGTCAGTCATTAGGGGTCTAGTTAATGACTTCATTTCAGGAAAGACTGATTCATGCACAGTCACATCTTACACATTTCTCTATAATATGAGGTTGCTGTGAGTCATCAGTGCAGTACAATACAGTAGTGACACTCCTTCAGCAGTACAGACACAGGACAGTGATTGTAGCCACATGCGTGTGTGGGGGCCCAGCGGGCCCCGAGGAGCCTCTCTACGATAACCTCCCCCGAATTAGGCCCTGAATCAGGGGATGAAGTCACGACTGGTGTGTGTGATTAAAACAAATACCCATCAGCGGAGGCGCCAAGGATGAATCACTGAATGCACACGCAAGAGGAGTGGTGAAGAGGAAGCTATATGTTTCGTAAGAGTTTTGTAAGTGTGTGTGTGTGTGTGTGTGTGTGTGTGTGTGTGTGTGTGTGTGTGTGTGTGTGTGTGTGTGTGAGGCTGGGCCTGGTCTATAATGACTCCAGGCTGAGCCAGGTCCTCCAGATGCTCAACACAATCCATTCTCCAGAAGTCAGTTTGGCCCAACAAACACACACAAACACACACACACACGTACAGACACGTACACACACACACGTACACACACGTACACACACACACGTGCACACACACACACACACACACACACACGTACACACACACACACACACACACACACACACACACACACACACACACACACACACACACACACACACACACACACACAAACAGAGAGATAGTGTGCTCCATTACTTATCTGCTTGCAGCATACGGATCAGGCTGAGAGATCTGAGTTGACGGGAGCCAGCGTGAGCCATAGTCACTCTGAGTCTGAACACAACACTCCTACTGAACAAGAACAATCCTGGTCTTTCTCCCCCTGGGACGGGAACAGCGCTCCGCAAGGGGAATCCTCCCAGGCCTTGACACACCAATATCGGGAATTCCAGCTGGAGACTGGTGTGTCAGTCTGGAAGTATGTTCTTATCCCATCCCACAGAGGAGTAAGAACCCGATGCATCCCAAATGGCACCCTATTCCCAGGATGATATCTATTCCCAGGATGATATCTATTCCCAGGATGATATCTAATGCCAGGATGATATCTAATGCCAGGATGATATCTAATGCCAGGATGATATCTAATGCCAGGATGATATCTAATGCCAGGATGATATCTAATGCCAGGATGATATCTAATGCCAGGATAATATCTAATGCCAGGATGATAATGCCAGGATGATATCTAATGCCAGGATGATATCTAATGCCAGGATAATATCTAATGCCAGGATGATATCTAATACCAGGATAATATCTAATACCAGGATGATATCTAATGCCAGGATGATATCTAATGCCAGGATAATATCTAATACCAGGATGATATCTAATGCCAGGATGATATCTAATACCAGGATAATATCTAATGCCAGGATGATATCTAATGCCAGGATGATATCTAATGCCAGGATGATATCTAATACCAGGATGATATCTAATGCCAGGATGATATCTAATGCCAGGATGATATCTAATGCCAGGAACATGGAGGAGAAGGACTGACGATAGTAAACAAGACAGAGCGTGCCAAGAGCAGAGCACGTGGACATTACGGGACGGTGTGCTTTGAGATATTCCTGCGGAAACCTTCAGAGGAATTAGCTGGTGTTTTTCCAGTGATGACGAGAATCCCAGTGGCTTCCAGTTTATTGTACTGTTTGTGCTCTGTCTTGCAGCTGGATAAACAACAGTGACCGTTTTGTTTTTGGGAACCCTGGTTGTTGGTGGAAACCAATAACCTTGGGGAAGTGTACACCTAACACAAACAACATCACAATGTTGGACACACTGTCTATGAAACACAAGAACCCTCTGCTCTCTCCCTCTCTCTCCCTCTCACTCTCTATTTCTCTCTAGCTACACCTTGCTTTGAGAGCAGGCTGATGTTGTAGAGCCATTGAAAAACACCTTTATCACTCTGTCTCCCCGCAAAAGGCAGATAGTGAGGGTGTCAGAGATACAGTGGGGGAAAAAGTATTTTATCCCTTGCTGATTTTGTACGTTTGCTCACTGACAAAGAAAGGATCAGTCTATAATTTTAATGGGAGGTTTATTTGAACAGTGAGAGACAGAATAACAACAAAAATATCCAGAAAAACGCATGTCAGAAATGTTATAAATTGATTTGCATTTTAATGAGGGAAATAAGTATTTGACCCGCTCTCAATCAGAAAGATTTCTGGCTCCCAGGTGTCTTTTATACAGGTAACGAGCTGAGATTAGGAGCACACTTTTAAAGGGAGTGCTCCTAACCGCAGCTTGTTACCTGTAAAAAAGACACCTGTCCACAGAAGCAATCAATCAATCAGATTCCAAACTCTCCACCATGGCCAAGACCAAAGAGCTCTCCAAGGATGTCAGGGACAAGATTGTAGACCTACACAAGGCTGGAATGGGCTACAAGACCATCGCCAAACAGCTTGGTCAGAAGGTGACAACATTTGGTGTGATTAATCGCAAATGGAAGAAACACAAAAGAACTGTCAATCTCCCCCGGCCTGGGGCTCCATGCAAGATCTCACCTCGTGGAGTTGCAATGATCATGAGAACGGTGAGGAATCAGCCTAGAACTACACGGGAGGATCTTGTCAATGATCTCAAGGCAGCTGGGACCATAGTCACCAAGAAAACAATTGGTAACACACTACGCCGTGAAGAACTGAAACCCTGCACTGCCCGCAAGGTCCCCCTGCTCAAGAATACATATACATGCTTGTCTGAAGTTTGCCAATGAACATCTGAATGACTCAGAGGACAGCTGGTGAAAGTGTTGTGGTCAGATGAGACCAAAATGGAGCTCTTTGACATCAACTCAACTCGCCGTGTTTGGAGGAGGAGGAATGCTGCCTATGACCCCAAGAACACCATCTCCACCATCAAACATGGAGGTGGAAACATTATGCTTTGGGGTGTTTTTCTGCTAAGGGGACAGGACAACTTCACCGCATCAAATGGACGATGGACGGGGCCATGTACCGTCAAATCTTGGGTGAGAACCTCCTTCCCTCAGCCAGGGCATTGAAAATGGGTCGCGGATGGGTATTCCAGCATGACAATGACCCAAAACACACGGCCAAGGCAACAAAGGAGTGGCTCAAGAAGAAGCACATTAAGGTCCTGGAGTGGCCTAGCCAGTCTCCAGACCTTAATCCCATAGAAAATCTGTGGAGGGAGCTAAAGGTTCGAGTTGCCAAACGTCAGCCTCGAAACCTTAATGACTTGGAGAAGATCTGCAAAGAGGAGTGGGACAAAATCCCTCCTGAGATGTGTGCAAACCTGGTGGCCAACTACAAGAAATGTCTGACCTCTGTGATTGTCAACAAGGGTTTTGCCACCAAGTACTAAGTCATGTTTTGCAGAGGGGTCAAATACTTATTTCCCTCATTAAAATGCTAATCATTTTATAACATTTTTGACATGCGTTTTTCAGGATTTTTTTGTTTTTATTCTGTCCCTCACTGTTCAAATAAACCTACTATTAAAATTATAGACTGATCATTTCTTTGTAAGTGGGCAAACGTACAAAATCAGCAGGGGATCAAATACTTTTTCCCACACTGTAGTAGGGGTGTCAGAGATAGTGAGGTTGTCAGAGGTAGTAGGGGTGTCATAGATATAGTAGGTGTATCAGAGATAGCGAGGTTGTCAGAGATAGTAGGGGTGTCAGAGAAAGTGAGGGTGTCAGATTAGTAGGGGTGCCAGAGATTGTAGGGTGTCAGAGAGGCGAGGTTGTCAGAGATAGTAGGAGTGTCAGAGACAGCGAGCTTGTCAGAGAAGTAGGGGTGTCAGAGACAGCGAGGTTGTCAGAGATAGTGAGGGTGTCAGAGATAGTGAGGGTGTCAGAGTTAGTGAGGTTGTCAGAGATAGTGAGGGTGCCAGAGGTATTGAGGGTGTTGTTATATGCTTTATGGGAAATAGGTGAGATGTTTACTTCACTGTTCTCCTCTCATTTATCTTAAATGTCAGAAGATGGAGACAGAACTTGGGGCTCGACTCAAAACCGCGTTATAGCTTAATTGAAGTGTAAAGGTAATGTATGATTTAGCCGACATATGCAATGTGTACGTGAATGCAGTCTCCGCAAATGCGGGAACATTATCTGTAAATTTCAGTCGCACTATAACATGTAACTTCCGCGATATGGATTAAATCGACCCTCTGATCGATTAAAACCAGTACTTCTACTGATTTCTTTACTTTGCCTACTGACAAGAGCACAGAACACTCAGAACACTCAGAGAACTCTCTCAGAACTCTCAGAGAACTGTCTCAGAACTCTCAGAGAACTGTCTCAGAACACTCAGAGAACTGTCTCAGAACACTCAGAGAACTGTCTCAGAACTCTCAGAGAACTGTCTCAGAACACTCAGAGAACTGTCTCAGAACTCTCAGAGAACTGTCTCAGAACACTCAGAGAACTGTCTCAGAACTCTCAGAGAACTGTCTCAGAACACAGATAACTGTCTCAGAACTCTCAGATAACTGTCTCAGAACTCTCAGAGAACTGTTTCAGAACACTCAGAGAACTGTCTCAGAACGCTCAGAGAACTGTTTCAGAACACTCAGAGAACTCTCTCAGAACACAGAGAACTGTCTCAGAACACTCAGAGAACTGTTTCAGAACACTCAGAGAACTGTCTCAGAACTCTCAGAGAACTCTCTCAGAACACTCAGAGAACTGTCTCAGAACACAGAGAACTGTCTCAGAACACTCAGAGAACTGTCTCAGAACTCTCAGAGAACTGTCTCAGAACACTCAGAGAACTCTCTCAGAACACAGATAACTGTCTCAGAACTCTCAGATAACTGTCTCAGAACTCTCAGAGAACTGTTTCAGAACACTCAGAGAACTCTCTCAGAACACAGAGAACTGTCTCAGAACACTCAGAGAACTGTTTCAGAACACTCAGAGAACTCTCTCAGAACTCTCAGAGAACTGTCTCAGAACTCTCAGAGAACTGTCTCCGAACACTCAGAGAACTGTCTCCGAACACTCAGAGAACTGTCTCAGAACACTCAGAGAACTGTCTCAGAACTCTCAGAGAACTGTCTCAGAACTCTCAGAGAACTCTCTCAGAACACTCAGAGAACTGTCTCAGAACACAGAGAACTGTCTCAGAACACTCAGAGAACTGTCTCAGAACGCTCAGAGAACTGTTTCAGAACACTCAGAGAACTGTCTCAGAACACAGAGAACAGTCTCAGAACGCTCAGAGAACTGTTTCAGAACACAGACAACTCTCTCAGAACACAGAGAAGTGTCTCAGAATGCTCAGACAACTCTCTCAGAACACAGAGAACTGTCTAAGAACACAGAGAATTGTCTCAGAACAAAGAGAACTGTCTCAGAACTCTCAGAGAACTCTCTCAGAACACAGAGAACTCTCTCAGAACACAGAGAACTCTCTCAGAACAGTCCTCTGAGGTCTCTGTCTGTCACCTTTGCCTCTCTCACATGTCTCATATGTCTGGCACACTATTCCCGATGATTGAGGAACCACATACTATTGGTTTCTTGCTGACAGAGGTGGCGGCAAAGTGTGAATCATCCTCTGCTTTGCTAAAGAGAAAATGTCCCCTAGGTCAGCTGTATATATCTACATGAATCATGATTCAATGTGACACCGTCCTGACAAATGTATAAAGTACTTTCAAAATATGACTTGTGGATGAAATAGTAATTACTGTATAACAACAAAGATGTCAGTGATATTGTCCCAACCTGTAATGGCAAACAGACCCAGTGCACACACTCCCTCAAGGTATGTTTGGGTCTGTCTGACTCTATTGTTCATCTCAGTGTTCAGGGCTAAGACTCACGCTCTCCTCTCTCATTTCTCTCCCGTCACTTGGAACGGGAATGGGGGAACTCCAAACACAAACACACACACACACACACACACACACACACACACACACACACACACACACAATGGGGATCACCACCTGCCCTGCTACACCAGCATGTCCCACCCTTACCAATCAGACCCATTCAAGCGTAACTCATGCAACACTCAATATAGCTCTAATGTGCATAGTGGTGTGTATTCATACTTTTACTTTTAATACTTAAGTATATTTTAACAATTACATTTACTTTTAATACTTAAGTATATTTAAAACCAAATACTTTTAGACTTTTACTCAAGTAGTATTTTACTGGGTGACTTTCACTTTTGCTTGAGTCATTTTCTATTAAGGTATCTTTACTTTTACTCAAGTATGACAATTGGGTACTTTTTACACCACTGAATGAACCAAACAAGACTCTACAATAACAGCAGTGACCGACATGTTCAAATGTTTCAACCAGTGTGACTCTGACTGGAAGACAGGTCAACACTCATTTGTTGAAGGTAGAATGTGACCACACTACACAGCAGGGGTGTCAGAGATAGTGAGGGTGTCAGAGGTAGTAGGAGTGTCAGAGACAGCGAGGTTGTCAGAGATAGTAGGAGTGTCAGAGACAGTGAGGTTGTCAGAGATAGTAGGAGTGTCAGAGAGGGTGAGGGTGTCAGAGATAGTAGGAGTGTCAGAGACAGCGAGGTTGTCAGAGATAGTAGGAGTGTCAGAGACAGCGAGGTTGTCAGAGATAGTAGGAGTGTCAGAGACAGCGAGGTTGTCAGAGATAGTAGGAGTGTCAGAGATAGTGAGGGTGTCAGAGATAGTGAGGGTGTCAGAGGGATTGAGGGTGTTGTTATATGCTGTATGGGATATAGGTGAGATATTTACTTCACTGTTCTCCTCTCATTTATCTTAAATGTCAGAAGATGGAGACAGAACTTGGGGCTCGACTCAATTCCGCGTCAATTCACTGTCCATCACATGAGTTCATGGCTTGGTGCCAGAGATTTACCTCTGATTCTTTATGTGATTACGTTTTTTTTTAATCGCTTCAGTACTATTTTCGCAAGTATGTGGTACATTTTCACAACTCTTAGTACAAAATCCAAACTGGTAACGTCTTTCATTCAAAACCTGTCATTGTGCATTCATTTGGATTATAAACATCTCTCACCACACAACCATTGATTCACAATCTCAGTTTATTGTGAAATGTACTGAGAACATTGGTTTAATAACCAAAACACAACATAATGATATCTTTTCTATTTATTTTTCAGATAGAATTGCAACATAGATGTACTGTAATCAAATTTAAGAAATGAAATTAAACAAATGAAATTAATAAAAATAATGTTTAGCACACATTCATTTGCATCAAGCCGGTCTTGAGCATTTGGTCATGAATTCACAGTGAATGTCTTCATTGTTCATGCACCACGGGAAAAACCTTTTGGCATGGCAAATCCAAGCTTGTGTCATCCATGGCCAGAAAGAGGGTGGCACGCTCATGGGGATTTTGATCGTACACCTTCCACCTCCATGCTGAAAAAAAACCCTCAATGGGTTGAGGAAAGGAAAGTTTGGGGGCAGGTATGGGGTCACGAATCCTGAACCACCTCTGCATGGTGGAACCTGACATTGTCCCTCACAATTACATACTGTAGGTGACCCCTTCACCTTGACAGGCATGCTCAGTTTAATTCAGAAACACAATGGGGTGTGCAGCATTGTAGGATCCAAGGAAGGGCCTACGTCCTACCACAGAGATAGCTGCGCACATGGAGATGTTTACCCCACATTGTCCAGGCACTTGGACGGCTGCATGTTGGCTGATGAGATTCCGCCCACGGCGCAGAGTTTTGGCCAGGTTGAAGCCCGCTTCATAAACAAAGATATACTTGTGATGTTGGCTGATGAGTAGCATCAAGCAACATCACCCTCTAAAAATATATTCTGGTTAGTTATTTTTTACAGTATAGTTCCAGCATGATATTGTGAAGTAGCATGTGCATTAATAGTAACAGTAATACAGTATATAGTGCTGTACCTGAACACACTCGGCCCACAGTTGTTTCACCCGGTCGTTGTTTCTCTCAAAAGGCACCAGGTAAATGTGTTTCATAGATACCTAGTGTCTCGGGTGACTGTTGGTAGGCTGATGGATGGATGCCACTTTGGTAAAGGTGTCATCGTTCTCCTCAATGGCCTGCTTTATTGCGGACAGCCATATGTCATTCCTGGCCCTCACCATTTCCACCGCTGTCCACTCCTGCTGGTCGGTCAGCACACAGCCACGGCCACCACCATGGGGTCTTCTGTCAATTTTGAGGGTAGAACAGAGTCTACTGTCTATAGATCATACTGGAAGAATACTGGAACATGATTTGTGAATGGACATGCATAACAATATATCATTTACTGTAAATGTAATGGTAAAGCATAGTGAATATCCTGCAAACTTACCAGTTTTCTTGGTGAAATGTTCTCATGATCGAATTGACAGCTGATCTTTTCAGATTGGGGTGAACTTGGTTTCTCAAATGATTGCCTCGCCTGGTTCACCAACTACTTCTCTGATAGAGTTCAATGTGTCAAATCAGATGGCCTGCTGTCCGGGCCTCTGGTAGTCTCTATGGGGGTGCCACAGGGTTCAATTCTTGGGCCAACTCTTTTCTCTGTATACATCAATGATGTCGCTCTTGCTGCTGGTGAGTCTCTGATCCACATCTACGCAGACGACACCATTCTGTATACTTCTGGCCCCTCTCCAGATGAGCTTCAATGCCATACAACTCTCCTTCCATGGCCTCCAACTGCTCTTAAATACAAGTAAAACTAAATGCATGCTCTTCAACCGATCGCTGCCCGTACCTGCCCGACCGTCCAGCATCACTACTCTGGACGGTTCTTACTTAGAATATGTGGACAACTACAAATACCTAGGTGTCTGGTTAGACTGTAAGCTCTCCTTCCAGACTCACATCAAACATCTCCAATCCAAAATTAAATCTAGAATTGGCTTCCTATTTTGCAACAAAGCATCCTTCACTCATGCTGCCAAACATACCCTCGTAAAACTGACCATCTTACCGATCCTCGACTTCGGCGATGTCATTTACAAAATAGCCTCCAATACCCTACTCAATAAACTGGATGCAGTCCATCACAGTGCCATCCGTTTTGTCACCAAAGCCCCATATACTACCCACCACTGCGACCTGTACGCTATCGTTGGCTGGCCCTCGCTTCATACTCGTCACCAAACCCACTGGCTCCAGGTCATCTACAAGACCCTGCTAGGTAAAGTCCCCCTTATCTCAGCTCACTGGTCACCATAGCACCACCCACCTGTAGCACGCGCTCCAGCAGGTACATCTCTCTGGCCGTCTCTCCTTCCAGTTCTCTGCTGCCAATGACTGGAACGAACTACAAAAATATCTGAAACTGGAAACACTTATCTCCCTCACTAGCTTTAAGCACCAGCTGTCAGAGCAGCTCACAGATCACTGCACCTGTACATAGCCCATCTATAATTTAGCCCAAACAACTACCTCTTCCCCTACTGTATTTATTTATTTATTTATTTTGCTCCTTTGCAGCCCATTATTTCTATTTCTACTTTGCACTTTCTTCCACTACAAATCTACCATTCCAGTGTTTTACTTGCTATATTGTATTTACTTTCCCACCATGGCCTTTTTTGCCTTTACCTCCCTTATCTCCCCTCATTTGCTCACATTGTATATAGACTTATTTTTGTACTGTATTATTGACTGTATGTTTGTTTTACTCCATGTGTAACTCTGTGTTGTTGTATGTGTCGAACTGCTTTGCTTTATTTACTCTTTGATGGGGAACTTGTTCTCAACTTGCCTACCTGGTTAAATAAAGGTAAAAAATAAAAATAAAAATAAAAATAACCTAACTAATCAACCTCTGCCATGGTAAGGCCTCTGTTTACCACATGGTCAACGACGATGGCCCGGACTTCATTAGACACAACAGTTCCCTGCCGTTTGCCTCCCTATCACCTCCCTGACCTCTTTGACGGGGCCCATGAGCCCCTCTCTGACCTCTTTGACGGGGCCCATGACCACCTCTCTGACCTCTTTGATGTGGCCCATGACCACCTCTCTGACCTCTTTGACGAGGCCCATGACCACATCTCTGACCTCTTTGATGGGGCCCATGCCCACCTCTCTGACATCTTTTGTCCACGAGCTCTTTGATTTCTTCCTTTTTCTTGCTGTCCCACCTGCTCCATGTTGAAAGAAATTGCAAGTGTTCACACTCCCCCTTTTATATGGTGACCAATTGTAGTTACCACTATGTAAAGTCAATTAGCAATAACCAGTAGTCATTATGTATGGTTATCATGTATCATACATGTCATTTAGATGTTTATACTTTACAAACACACATTCTATTTCTGTAGTTCTCAAAATCCATATATAGTAGACAAACCAGTTTAAAATCTATAGGTTAACCAAATGGTGAAGTGGTTAACAATTAAGCACAGTTGGATTAAGTGATGGTAAAATGTATTTAAAGAAATGAGAAGATAATCATATGAAAAGTATTGTGAGCATTGCATTGTGAAAGGCAATTACTTTATATGAACGGTGTTTCTAGATGAAACACTGATTAGGTTTGGTGAAAAAGTTACTGTGTGATTTTGTGTGTTGTACTTAGTTAATTGAAAACGTGCTTGAAGTAAAAATAAAAATAAACTTTTTGATGATCTGTTTTAAGTTTTGTACTAAGAGTTGTGAAATCTTAGCACATACTTATGAAAATAGTACCAAAACATTCCTATGTTTTGTGTAAGCAGTACAATACAGACTCATAGTACCAGGAAATATATTGTCTGGCGTGTAGAGACCTGCTGCTCGGTTGGCAATTCATTTACGTTAGATCACAGCACTCAGACTTCAAGTCTCTGATTACACGCAGTCTCTCTGGCATGCAGGTCCTTCACTTTGTTGTTGCTACGCGTGCGTGTGTGAGTTTGTTTGTTTGTATGTGTGTGTGTGTGTGCGTGCGTGCGTGCGTGCGTGTGTTGTAATGCTTTGTTGATGCTGTGTGTGGGAGAGCACTCCTTATTGGGTTTGGCTGTGTTGCAATCACACAACAACTAAGGGTCAGCCACAATAACCAAAGTGAATACAAACTACACTGTCTCCATCTTCTGTGGGGAGTGGCTACTGTAATGTATAGTGCTTTGAACGTGGGAAAAGCTCTACATAAATCCAATTTATTAAATACACCACATTGAGTCTTGAAGACAGATGGTTGGTTCCCTTTGGGGAGAGAAGGGATGTTTTAACTTAGAGGGACAAAAAGGAAACTCCTATGATGACAGAACAGGAGAGGCCAGATACACGTATGTGCTGTTGATTCAGTGTGTCTACAGGGAAGGAAGAGGCCATGTCTCCTCACCGCTCCTCCCCCCTCCTCATCCCCCTGTCCCCTGATGATGTCATTCTATCATCTTTGGGTGAGAGTTGAGAGAGGGTGTCTCAGGTGGCTCACCCTTTTCCTCCCTCCCTCCATCCCTCCCTCCACTCTTTCACTCCTTCCATCTCCATAGGGACTGACCCAGTCTTGGTGGTCTATCACACCATCGCTCAATATCTGTCATCTACTCATCCACCCATTCTCCACTCACTGGAGCTCAAAACACCACTCAGCCACTCCACTAGACTCCTGACAGCATCCCCATTTCATCCCATGTCATCCCCCAGCCACTCCACTAGACCCCTGACAGCATCCCCATGTCATCCCCCTGCCACTCCACTAAACTCCTGACAGCATCCCCATGTCATCCCCCAGCCACTCCACTAGACTCCTGACAGCATCCCCATTTCATCCCATGTCATCCCCCAGCCACTCCACTAGACTCCTGACAGCATCCACATGTCATCCCCCAGCCACTCCACTAGACTCCTGACAGCATCCCCATTTCATCCCATGTCATCCCCCAGCCACTCCACTAGACTCCTGACAGCATCCCCATGTCATCCCCCAGCCACTCCACTAGACTCCTGACAGCATCCCCATTTCATCCCATGTCATCCCCCAGCCACTCCACTAGACCCCTGACAGCATCCCCATGTCATCCCCCTGCCACTCCACTAAACTCCTGACAGCATCCCCATGTCATCCCCCAGCCACTCCACTAGACCCCTGACAGCACCCCCATGTCATCCCCCAGCCACTCCACTAGACTCCTGACAGCATCCCCATTTCATCCCATGTCATCCCCCAGCCACTCCACTAGACTCCTGACAGCATCCCCATTTCATCCCATGTCATCCCCCAGCCACTCCACTAGACTCCTGACAGCATCCCCATGTCATCCCCCAGCCACTCCACTAGACTCCTGACAGCATCCCCATTTCATCCCATGTCATCCCCCAGCCACTCCACTAGACCCCTGACAGCATCCCCATGTCATCCCCCAGCCACTCCACTAGACCCCTGACAGCATCCCCATGTCATCCCCCTGCCACTCCACTAAACTCCTGACAGCATCCCCATGTCATCCCCCAGCCACTCCACTAGACCCCTGACAGCACCCCCATGTCATCCCCCAGCCACTCCACTAGACCCCTGACAGCATCCCCATGTCATCCCCCTGCCACTCCACTAAACTCCTGACAGCATCCCCATGTCATCCCCCAGCCACTCCACTAGACCCCTGACAGCACCCCCATGTCATCCCCCAGCCACTCCACTAGACTCCTGACAGCATCCCCATGTCATCCCCATGTCATCCCCATGTCATCCCCCAGCCACTCCACTAGACTCCTGACAGCATCCCCATGTCATCGCCATGTCATCCGCATATCATCCGCATGTCATCCCCATGTCTCAATCTAGCCAGTCTTTCTCAGACACAAAGTCTGAATAACTGACTGGTTGTTACTTACTTTGCACACTGTGTAATCTATGTAAAATGCCTCTAACTCTCAGGCTAAGCAAGTGAATAGAACCCTTTCCTGTACACAACACACTGACGTCAGGCACAGATGCGCGCGACTCTTGTCTGCAGTAAGAAAACCATCACCATCTGCGCCCATTCAACATAGCCTAGATTTGCGTTTTGATTATTATTTTGGGGTTCTCATACGCTTACAATTATATTTTGATTATTGTTTGAACAGTTACTAAGATTATATTTGGTTGTAAAAAATAACTTTTTTGATGCAGCAGTTGTTAGCTAGTGTTGTAACGGTCATTGACATAGACTGTCGCAAAAGTTAGCCAAAGAGATATATTACTGGTTGAAGTTGAAGTGCTTTTTAAGTATAATTCAGTTAATTTGCGATGATGACACAAACATTATATTAAGCAGGACATTCATACGAGCCTTAAAATCCAATTATAATGCCAAAGCAGTGTGAAATGCACTCATAAGCAACATGTAAATAGAGGCTTTTTTTACTGCCGTTCTATAAGAACTACCCGTGTTCTGCCGCCAACTTGCGCTCATCACCCTTGTGCGGCAATGTTTGCAAACACAGAAAGGGATTTACTTTTTATAAGTAAACATCCGAAAAGCCCAAGTCAAGCTTTTCACTTTCATCAAAATGTAACAGAATGTCTCTAATATGATGGCTGAGGCTGCTGACTGTGTACTTGTCATTACATTTCAGAAAAGACTGGATAATAACTTATTATAGTATTTGTAGTAAGTCATCTTTTACCCACATAAAGCTGTGCTTTGGTCCAGTAACTATGTGACCCAGGCGGATGGTTTTCATCTGTGTCTCAAATGTCACCCATTCCCTATGTAGCGGCCTTCTTTTGACTGTGGCCCATAGGGCTCTGGTCAGAAGTAGTGCACTATATATGGAAATAGGGTGTCATTTGGGACGCAAGCCTTTGTTTTTCTATTATTGCCAAGAAATATTAAGAGGGCCATGTAGTGAAATGTTAAGAGGGCCATGTAGTGAAATGTTAAGAGGGCCATGTAGTGAAATGTTAAGAGAGTCATGTAGTGAAATGTTAAGAGGGCCATGTAGTGAAATGTTAAGAGGGTCATGTAGTGAAATGTTAAGAGGGCCATGTAGTGAAATGTTAAGAGGGTCGTGTAGTGAAATGTTAAGAGGGTCATGTAGTGAAATGTTAAGAGGGCCATGTAGTGAAATGTTAAGAGGGCCATGTAGTGAAATGTTAAGAGGGTCATGTAGTGAAATGTTAAGAGGGTCATGTAGTGAAATGTTAAGAGGGTCATGTAGTGAAATGTTAAGAGGGCCATGTAGTGAAATGTTAAGAGGGTCATGTAGTGAAATGTTAAGAGGGTCATGTAGTGAAATGTTAAGAGGGTCATGTAGTGAAATGTTAAGAGGGCCATGTAGTGAAATATTAAGAGGGCCATTTAGTGAAATGTTAAGAGGGCCATGTAGTGAAATGTTAAGAGGGTCATGTAGTGAAATGTTAAGAGGGTCATGTAGTGAAATGTTAAGAGGGTCATGTAGTGAAATGTTAAGAGGGCCATGTAGTGAAATATTAAGAGGGCCATGTAGTGAAATATTAAGAGGGCCATGTAGTGAAATGTTAAGAGGGCCATGTAGTGAAATATTAAGAGGGCCATGTAGTGAAATGTTAAGAGGGTCATGTAGTGAACTGTTAAGAGGGCCATGTAGTGAAATATTAAGAGGGTCATGTAGTGAAATGTTAAGAGGGCCATGTAGTGAAATGTTAAGAGGGCCATGTAGTGAAATGTTAAGAGGGTCATGTAGTGAAATATTAAGAGGGCCATGTAGTGAAATGTTAAGAGGGCCATGTAGTGAAATGTTAAGAGGGCCATGTAGTGAAATGTTAAGAGGGCCATGTAGTGAAATGTTAAGAGGGCCATGTAGTGAAATGTTAAGAGGGCCATGTAGTGAAATGTTAAGAGGGTCATGTAGTGAAATGTTAAGAGGGCCATGTAGTGAAATGTTAAGAGGGCCATGTAGTGAAATGTTAAGAGGGCCATGTAGTGAAATGTTAAGAGGGTCATGTAGTGAAATGTTAAGAGGGTCATGTAGTGAAATGTTAAGAGGGCCATGTAGTGAAATATTAAGAGGGCCATGTAGTGAAATGTTGAGGGTCATGTAGTGAAATGTTAAGAGGGTCATGTAGTGAAATGTTAAGAGGGTCATGTAGTGAAATGTTAAGAGGGTCATGTAGTGAAATGTTAAGAGGGCCATGTAGTGAACTGTTAAGAGGGCCATGTAGTGAAATGTTAAGAGGGTCATGTAGTGAAATGTTAAGAGGGCCATGTAGTGAAATGTTAAGAGGGCCATGTAGTGAAATGTTAAGAGGGTCATGTAGTGAAATATTAAGAGGATCATGTAGTGAAACTCTGGGAGTGGCAGCAGCAACAACAGCATCCCTCAGGCGCGGGCTTTCCATACATACTTACTCTGACTCTAACTTCTGATACAATCTAACTTCTGATACAAACGACTGACTCTTAAATTAGGTCTGCAATAAACAAGGAACAGGAGGATATTTCCTTCAAAAGTATTGGGACAGTGACACATCTTTGGTTGTTTCGCTCTGTACTCCAGCACTTTGGATTTGAAATGATGCAGTGACTATGAGGTTAAAGTGCAGACTGTCAGCTTTCATTTGAGGGTGTTTTCATCCATGTATGTGACGGCCATTTAGTTGTCTAATGTATTAGTCTATGAAGAGTAGTTATTCTGTCAGTCATGATTGCTTAAGGCATACATCCTCATCCCTGTTCACTTTATCTCTCCTTTTGCCTTTTTTCTCCCCCTCTTTCTCTCTCTTTTTCACTCACTCACTCTCTCTCCCTCCAAGAAGTTGTTGACCCACCACTTTACTAGTCTCTAGTGTTTGTGTTCCTTAGCAGCGGGATACTTGAGGATCTCTGGCCAACAGGATGTCCCCACCCCCCTGGCCCATATTAGGCCTCTTGGTTCAATCCAGGAGCGGTGTTTCCCCTCTAGACCCCTTGGTTGGGTTCAAGAGTGGGCAGCTGGAGTTGTTGTGCTCTGTAGACTACATTCCTTGTTCTCTGGCCAGCAGTGTCACAGGAGCAGAATTGTCACAGCCAGAGGATCTGGAACTTTGGCAAGCTGGGGTTGAATATTTTTGGACACATGTGGAACATCCACTATCATGTTCTGTGTCAGGTCTCCATGGTGACTAGCAAAGACATGCTACAAACAGAAACTTCCTGAAGAGAATGAGTTTTAGATGGGGTTGTAGCGCACGGGTTTCAAAAACCACCGGGAAAAAGTTGTAAGCATTCTTTTGTAGTTTTCACCTAAGGAAGCCCGATAGGAACTAGAGGCACTAACACAAGCTTAGAATGAGATACCACAGTCTATAATCAGTCTCTTTGAAATATTCAGTCTTTGAAATAAATGTAAAATGTATTAAATCAATTCATGTCTCAATCAAGAGGCTTACCTTGAACACAAGTCTTCAAAAAAGCTGATTCATAATTTTAGTCTAAACCCATGACTCTTTTGTCATGGCCTCAGCCTCCCACCTGTTTAGATGAGAACTGCTGCCTAAGTTATGTGAGCCAATTGGGACTTGAAACAGCATGTCCTTCCTCTTCCCCCACACATCTGACAGAAAGATTCAACTGTGCAAGATCCCGGCTCTGGTTACCTCCAGTCCACAACTAGAGTCAGTGGTTGAGCCGGAGCTAACCGGAGCCAGGATCCTGCACCTTGGGTCAAAGGAAGAGCCAGGTGGAGCAGATCTCCAGAACCTTACAGGTCCAAAGAGAAAAGTATGATAGCAGTATGATAAACCGAGGTTAGGGTTATGGTTGAGCTAGGGGTAGACCATACGGCTAGGGTCAGCCAGCCATAGCCCAACCCAGCCCGAACCTTACCTTGACCATAGCTTCATGTCCACACCCTGGCTCAACAATAATTCTACCCCTAATGGATTTTTCGAATCACAATTGCGTAAGTTCCATTGAATTTTTCAACCAACCACTGAACTAATGGTTACAAAATGCTTAGGCAACATATTTCATTAAATAACATAAGGTTGAAGGTTAGAGATGATACTGTTAAGATCATGGTGGTCAGGGACAGAAGAGATTATAATCACCAAGGTTCCTTTCTAGACATGATTTGTGTTTACCTAAATATTTGTTTTAACTTGCTGGGACAACCCAACAAATGACAGAGCACACCTTTCATCTTAGCATGCGGAGTGTGGCTATACAACAGACTATTTATAACGACACAGGGCGAGACACAGATGCAGACACAGGAGGCAGATGGTTTGAGTCTCTGATATTTATTAGAATACAAGAGGCAGGCAGGTCGAGGATAGGCAGAAGTTCATTAACCAGGTCAGAGTCCGAAAGGTACAGGGGGCAGGCAGGCGAGGTCAGGCTGAACGGTCAGGCAGGCAGGCTCAGTGTCAGGTCAGGCAGAACAGGTCGGAACCGGGATCTCTAGAAAACAGAGACTAGGAAAACCAGGAGCACGGAAAAACACGCTGGTAGGCTTGACAAGATAAGACGAACTGGCAACAGACAAACAGAGAACACAGATATAAGTACACCGGGGATAATGGGGAAGATGGGCGACACCTGGAGGGGGGTGGAGACAATCACAAAGACAGGTGAAACAGATCAGGGTGTGACACTACTACACATTACAGATGGCAACGATCAAACCAATAAGCTACTAGATTTGGATCTCTTGGACTCCCTCAAACAAATTTGTAGTTCTGCTATTTGCAACATTTTCATTTCAACGATGAGTCAATCTAGTTAAATCAGATCTGATGGCACAATTTTTCTCAATGTTTCTTTATCAGCCTGCGAACATTCTATTGCGTAGACTCCCATACAACAAGATATATAAAGGTGTGAAAAACACAGAAAGTTACTTTTTTGGAGCGGTTATCATATATCAATTTGATCAGGGGCTTGTGGTGAACAATTTAATACCATCAGACTTTTTCCACCCCAAAGTGGACACATTTTCTTCATTGGCCCATGGACTAACTGTGACAAAGGAGACAACAGGAGCCCCTGAGGCTCCCTTAAAATGCCCTCCCTGTTAATATCATTGATCCCTGGTGAGGCCATCAATACTGTGACAGCACATGCTTTCTTCCCATCGATACGTTTTAACATGTTTAGCCTTTGAAAGCATTAGGTTAAAGGGAAGTACCAATGGGCAGAAAACTAAGTACCATTGTGGTCTCATCTGAGATTGGGACGTCTCAATACTATTAGGTTACGTCCCAAATGGCACCCTATTCCCCATAAAGTGAAAAACTTTTGACCAGAGCCATAAATATATGTAGTGCACTAAATAGGGAATAGGGTGCCATTTGGGAAGTGACCCGGGTCTTTTGTGACTGCCTTAACATTAAAACCAAGTAGCTGATTTATTCCCCAATGATGAAAGTCCCACCTCTCCCCTTCCACAGTCCTTTTCCTACTCAGGCTTGTTCCTGCACGGTCTCTGCGTCTAGAATTCCCGGGATTCTTCAGATACACTATCTCAAGGAGCGAGGTTACATGATAAAGGAGAGCGAACCAAGAGAAAGACATAACAACGACCCTCCCGATGTTCCCTAGTAATGGTGGCATTGGTGTGTTTTAATCTTTACACGCCAAAGTAGAAAACTGTACTGAGGAATTGTTAGCATACACACAAACACATGCATAAACGCAGACACAAAAATATACACAAATACATTCACAAAATAAACACGTCTGGGGGTTTGTATCTGGATCAGGTTTAATCATCTTGAAACAGAAAACCATCTGTTTCTTCAAACATTTTTACGACCCCTCTGACATTCTCAGCTTCTATAGTTCATTTAAGGTGAGCTGGTTACAGTAAAAGGTCCCTCATAATGAGCCAATGATATAGCCCAACCCCAGGTATTTCACCAACTACAGCAATTGTCTTTATTCTGGTCGCAGGGACCAAAAGGGTGTGCAGGCTTGTTCAACTTATCCAAGGCTTGATGATAAGTTGATTAGTTTACTCTGGTGTATTAATGCTGGGTTGAAACAAAAACCTGCACATCATGTGTCCCCAGGACCAGGATTCAGGAACACTTCTCTACAACTGTGCCCCTCAGAGGGCCTACAAGGCATCTAGGAGTGGTGTTGTTAAAAAAAACAGGAGCCAAGTGAGGCATATCTTAAAAGGTGATTGGCAGTTAGGAATTGGGAACAAATTCAAGAAAACATGCAGTATTATATAGAGCCATGTTTGGATGGAACTCACTTCCATCTCAGATTCCTCCAGTTAACAGCAAACCTGGTTTAGAAAAACAGCTAAAGCAACACCTCACAATGCCTCTCCACTATTTGACCTAGATAACTTTGTGTGTATGTACTGATATGTAGGCTACGTGTGACGTTTTACATTTATGTACTTCTGTCCTTGAGCTGTTGTTGTCTATTAATGTTCTGTATAATGTCATGTTTCATGTGAACCCCAGGAAGAGTAGCTGCTGCTATCGCAACAGCTAATGGGGATCCTAATAAAATACCAATACACTGACAGTATCGACAGTAGCAAGTAATGTAATTCAGGATGAGAGACGCAATCAATAGCTGCCTTCTTAAGCTTCCCCCTTGGCCGGTACCTTTCAGACAACAACAGTCATTTAAACACACCCACTCCCATTCATAGAGCCTGACTTTCAGAACACTACAGCTACCATTCATTTGACTCAAAGCTCTCCTACACAACACATCCATTGACTCATCAGTCTAGCTCAACCCAGGCATCAAAGGTGAACGCAGAAGCACCCCACTGGTCACACACTGGTTGAATCAATCTTGGTTCCACGTCATTTCAATGAAATTATGTTGAACCAACCTGGAATAGACGTTGAGTTGACATCTGTGCCCAGTGGGACCATGTTTAGGTAAAAACTAAACACGTTACCTCATCTATGTGCATACCTGCCTTATCTGCCCTCACATACAAACCCCGAGGCCACCACAGGGTAGTGTGGCTGACCATCTGGTAAATAAAACACCATATCGCCATCACCAATCATGTCTCTTCCCCTCACATCAGAGCGCTACGGATTCCGGAATCTCCGGAATGGTGCTGAGGGCTCAGATAATGATGTTTAAGCACCAGACACCAGCTTTGCGGACACCAGGAAAAGTCTGCGTAAGGAATTCAGAGTAAGAATGGGGTCGACTGTCCTGCTTTGGCACCTGTGAGTGTGGGAATCAATTCAAATGTGGAGTAGTGGAACAATAGTTTTCTATAGGGGGGAATGTTTCTGGGATTTCTCTGCCTGCCTGGTGACGTTCATTCTATCCTTTCTGTAATTCCCTTATCCAGTTTATCCTGAGAAATGGCTGTGGACTCCTATGGTACCAACCAGGGTTGAGACTTAGAAACGGAACAGATATTTTGTTGAATGTGTTCAATATGCACAAAAACATTGCACAACTGTTGTGGTGTACATTGGTGAATGTTTTGAAAACATTTAGAAGTTGCCACTGAGTCTCCCATTGCCATTGGCTCTATCTGTCAGTCACACACGGTTGAGGAAGACTGCCCTCTGGTGGACATTCAATGTTCATACAATATCATATTGTGCAGTCAGAGAGAGCAAGCGAGAGAGAGGGAAAACACTGAACAGTGTTGTGTTAATTTCCATCACCAGGCCTTGCCTTGTTGCGGGTTGCCACATAAAACAAAAGCTGATGTCACAATGTCATTAGCCTTACAACGTTCTGCATTCTGCAGCAATGACATCCTCTCACCTGCACCCTTCCCTGGCACCTTATCCACAATACGTAACAAGCAGGAATCAGGTTACCACGACACCACTAGAAACCTTTTTATTATAGTTACAAATACACTTCTCATCCCTCTTTAATGCTTTCAGCATGAGGGAATACCAGGAGACCCTGTCATTTAGAGTAGCGGTATAATTTGGGAGCCAGGTGTATTTTTTTATCACATAACCTGTACTGTGGGCTATTGGTCTGCTGGGTAAAAGTGAAAGGAGCCTGACATCCTCAAACACTGTGCACATTGTGGTAACTTGGAACAGCAAGCCGTGAAACTTCAACCTTCCAACTATGTATCATCCCCCTCCATCGCTCACTCCCAGAGAAGGGAGCATCACAGCAGCCCAAAGCCTCCCTTTGGTGCCCCTTCTCTAGGGATTACCACAGCCTGGGGGTCCTGCTCTCAGGAATTTAGATCAAAAGCCTGTATCCCACATTCTACCCCTCCAGGAATGAAGGGAATTGAGAGAAGTGGAGAGAGGAGCCACTGGGCGGAGAGAAGTGAAGACATATGGTCTGGACAACCTGCTGACAAATAGAGGATGGGCATGACATAAGGTGCGTTTCAAATTGCACCCTAGGCCCTAGTCAAAAGTAGTGCGCTATATAGGGGATATGGTGCCATTTGGTAGGCGGGCATTCTGTATCTGGACATACAGAGTTCCTGTGGAGAGAATGATGGACTTGTTATCTACATTACAGGCTGCACACTCATAGGCCACGATTGACCTTCCTGAAGTTGAACACATCCACCCACACCCACACCTTTGTACTACACATTAGAATTATGAATGAGCATCCTGCCATTCATGTAAAAAAATATATCATTTTTACCCAGGGAAAGGAAGTATCTGTAGACCTCTCTAGTCTTTGCATTGGGACTTGGGTATTTCAACAAGCTATGATGTTAACGTTGTTAAGTGGTTAACATGATTAGTAACTATGTTATTACCAGAGTGGAACGGGACAGGGTTTGATTTGATACAAAAAAGGTACTCAGATCATTACTCATCATCAGTAGACAAAGCAGGGAGGAGAAATAACTCTGGGTTACTCAAATGAGAGACTGGCAACATAACATTCAATTAAATAACTTTATTGAAACAAATAAATTAATAAGTTAGTCAAATTAGTTCTCAACAAGTAGTAGGCTTTTTATGGTTTCACTTTTAGAAACCAAATCAGGTGTGAATTAGTAAATAAAAACTCTAAAAATCATTATTCAATTCGTAACTTCATCAATCATTGAAATTGCATGGAAGACATTTTGTTAGCATTATTTTATTGCTTCGACGTTGTGTTACTGTTCTCCTTATAACAATAGTTCCCTTCATTAGAGGGATTTAAAGAAGTGAGGGAGGATGGATGGGATGTTGGAATGGCAGCAAGTCAGAGGGCCCGTCCCAAATGGCACCCTATTCCCTATATAGTGCACTACTTTTGAGCAGGGCCCATCAGGCTCTGAGTCAACAGTAGTGCACCATAAGGAATAGGGTGCCATTTGGGACACAGCCAGAGTGAGTGGTGTGATGGAATCCATAAAGGTACAGAAAGGGAAGTACATGCAGTAGAAGACTTTAGATTAGATCATGCATAGCATTCATGTCGATTAGAATATCAGAGATGTGCGGATCTCAGTTCCTATAGATGCTAATGCCCCGTTAGAGGTGGCCAGGGCTCCGAGGTAGTTGTGTGGAAGCCATATGATCTAGGTGACATGCGTATGAAGGGAAGTCAGGGCGACGTCCCGGGACAGTAATGTCACAGTGTGACGCTCAAGGTCATGCCTCCTGTCACAGCTTAAAATGGGACAGAATTTAAATACATAAGAGTTGCAATGGTTACATTTAAAAAAATGTGCATTTGACAAGTTAATCCCAGTCAGTTTTTTTCTGTAATCAGAGTCTTGTGGAAAGAAATAACATGTTCAAGCTACTGTATGTTGCTGTGTAATAAGGGACTGAAATCGCAAAAGGAAAATATATATTTCCTCAAACCAGTAGTTATATTTCTGTGATGTAATATGAAGCACATGGTTCTGTACTGTAGCCACTCAACACCACTGACAGGAAGACCCAGAAGGCACCATTCATGTCACTCAGAGAAGAAAATATAAAGATATTCGACTCTAGAGACTAAAACGTTTCATGCGACACAACGGTTTAATATAGATTAGTGTGTACTGTGTACCTCAGAATGAACAATGAATTGGTTGAACTTTCAATCTGATGTAATTTGGGTTGTAGCTTAGGACAATAAGAAAAAGCTATTTACCATCCAACAATACAGTGCCTTAATGAACGTGTTGTTGCCAATGTACTGTAACAAAAGCACCTGATTGTGCCATTGAGTTAACTCCCAAGAGTAAAGTGTTTCTCAGAATCTCCAGTCGCTTTGAATGGAACATTTATGCACCTGAATCAACTAACTGCTGGCTTGATTGAATCAAATTAACTTGTCCAAGCCTCTCATGGGGCCATAGACTTTCTTGCACTGGCTGAAAACAGAACTGTGATTCTGAGAAAAATAAAATGTCCTCCATTGTTAGGACCGGATGCAATTATGGATAACAACAGTCAAATCAATCGTTGAGCTCTGGGAATTGTTGTATAACGTGTGTGTGTGTGTGTGTGTGAGTGTGAGTGTGTGTGTGAGAGAGAGAGAGAGAGAGAGAGAGAGAGAGAGAGAGAGAGAGAGAGAGAGAGAGAGAGAGAGCCCGACATTCTCTAACTGGGAACAGTCACGTGTCTTTGATTAGACAAAAATGCTACATTTATTTGCCATTTTTAAAGATATCATATCCCAAACAATGGGACACAAATAGTGACTGAAATCTTACATTTGCTTTAAACAATCAAAAGCATGAAAAAAACCACAATCATAAAAATGTGACATGTTCTTCTAGCTCTCAGAGGAGAAACAGTGGAGGTATGAACAAATAAGACCAAAAAATCAACACAACTTGAAACAAATGGCAGACAAAAACATAGAAATAGGACAACTTTTCTGATTAGGTTTATTTCTGGATCCTCTTCAGGTGCCATAGTGTCCACTACAGTGTTCTCCAGTTCTGTCCATTAGAAAAACATTCCATACAGTATCTCTATGAGCGAACCATTGTTAAGGGTCAGTAAACCATAAACATACGGCTAAAGTGGACAAGCTATTCTAAACGCAAGGGGGGCTTCTGCATTGAATTCTGCCAGGGTTAGAGGTGAATTCTGCCAGGGTTAGAGGTGAATTCTGTCAGGGTTAGAGGTGAATTCTGTCAGGGTTAGAGGTGAAATCTGTCAGGGTTAGAGGTGAATTCTGTCAGGGTTAGAGGTGAATTCTGTCAGGGTTAGAGGTGAATTCTGTCCGGGTTAGAGGTGAATTCTGCCAGGGTTAGAGGTGAATTCTGTCAGGGTTAGAGGTGAAATCTGTCAGGGTTAGAGGTGAAATCTGTCAGGGTTAGAGGTGAAATCCGTCAGGGTTAGAGGTGAATTCTGTCAGGGTTAGAGGTGAAATCTGTCAGGGTTAGAGGTGAATTCTGTCAGGGTTAGAGGTGAATTCTGCCAGGGTTAGAGGTGAATTCTGTCAGGGTTAGAGGTGAAATCTGTCAGGGTTAGAGGTGAATTCTGCCAGGGTTAGAGGCAGTAAAGGAGTCATTATAAAGCCGAACTGTTGGCTAAGATGCATGCATAGATAAGCGAGGTACAATACCAGAGATCATGCTTCTGACATGGATGGATGCCTCCTATCAGCCAGGGTTACCGTGCCATTAAACATTCACATGACAGGCTACAGCCCACCAACAGTGCTCAGTCTGTTCACTGGACATGCATCATGAGAAGGTGCGTGTGTTGGGGTGAACCAACTAGAAAAGAAAAGAGTTCTCTCTTTATCTCCAATGAGAGAAACTAAGGCTCTGGTCCAACATCCAGACTAGCACACTGCTTTGAAGCTATTATGGTTCGTGTATGCATTCTAAGTAGCACGCTAGTGTCGATGTTTGGAACGTAGCCTACGAATGTGTGATAGTTGATTGGTTTGGAATACACCTCATCACAGACATGAGCTGATTGGCCCACCTAAACCAGCTGACATGAAACACAGGAGTGAGATACTGCGCAACAAAGACTGATGAGTATTGATACAGAGAGAGGGACACAACCCTCTATAATCTGACCAGGGATCAGTGTTGTCTTACCCTTTGGTCTGGTCTGAGGAGCATGCATGTCTGAGGGGTGGGCTTCAAGGGAGAGGTTTTTAAAGGGATCAACAGGTACAAAACATACAATATCCCTGTTAACCTGACCCTGTGTGAAGAAGTGTGTAAAGTCTCTTGCGAATGCCATGAGGGAATGCTAGAGAGAGAGAGAGAACGAGAGAGTGCCCATTCCAGAACACAGATTGTGAAAATAAAGAGCCTTCCTTCTTGTCAGTCTGTTTCTCCCTATCATACAAGACCATATTGACTTTATTAAAGAAAGAGTGAGTTCCTATTCTTTCTTTTTTTGCAAAGTGGGCTTATTGCAGAGGGAATCATGAATCAGGGGAATGTGGCAGAGTGGCATGGATGTACTTCAATGAGGGATGAAACGAGTGTCACATACATGTGAAGCCTGAGTTCTTCTCTTGTCATAACCTAGTCAGTCACTTTGTTTTCAGGACAACATACTGCTAATGAGAACGAGGGAAGAACGACTACCATGTAACAACCTGGACAAGAGGGCAAAGTGAGAGAGCTGATGTTTTGGTGAAATGGTTGTTGGTTTCGTCTTTCCCTCCATGTCAAGTCATCCATTTTGGGATCTGGGTAGCCCCACAGGAGTAGAGGAGGACATGAAGTCTTTGCAGTGCCTCAGAAAGAGGGTTGAGTTGAGCTGTGGTCAGTATGGTGGGGACGAGAGGTGAGGAGGGGACAGCAAAGACCCCGGGCAAACAGTACATTCATCAGAAGCTCAGAGACAGTCTCCTATAGCATCAGATGAGAGCCTGACAAACAAGAACTGAAATGACCCTGAAACAAAAGTCCTGAATGTTGGAGAGCTGCGGCAGTTCTTCACTCATTCATCTGGAAGTTTACTGATTACAAACAAATAAACAAATAAAGCAGGAGAAGAAATAAATATTACTGATACCAGAACCCAGAATCTGGTAAAAAATGTACAAAAAAAACAACTTTGTTAAAAGTTTACATCTATACTTGCAGGTTTAGGAACATGTATAGATAGATACAGTATGTTTTACGTTGTTGTTGAGTGAAACTGGTTCGGTTTTGTTGTCAAGTAGTAGTCATACGCTCTTATTTCTTCTTCTTTTACCCCAGAAGAACTGAGACACAGAGGAACTGAGACACAGAGGAACTGAGACACAGAGGAACTGAGACACAGAGGACCTGAGACAGAGGAACTGAGACACAGAGGAACTGAGACAGAGAGGAACTGAGACAGAGAGGAACTGAGACACAGAGGAACTGAGACACAGAGGAACTGAGACAGAGGAACTGAGACACAGAGGAACTGAGACACAGAGGAACTGAGACAGAGGAACTGAGACACAGAGGAACTGAGACAGAGAGGAACTGAGACACAGAGGAACTGAGACACAGAGGAACTGAGACACAGAGGACCTGAGACAGAGGAACTGAGACACAGAGGAACTGAGACAGAGAGGAACTGAGACAGAGAGGAACTGAGACAGAGAGGAACTGAGACAGAGGAACTGAGACAGAGGACCTGAGACAGAGGAACTGAGACACAGAGGAACTGAGACAGAGAGGAACTGAGACAGAGAGGAACTGAGACAGAGAGGAACTGAGACAGAGGAACTGAGACAGAGGAACTGAGACAGAGGAACTGAGACAGAGGAACTGAGACAGAGAGGAACTGAGGCAGACAGGAACTGAGATAGAGAGGAACTGAGACAGAGAGGAACTGAGACAGAGAGGAACTGAGACAGAGGAACTGAGACACAGAGGAACTGAGACAGAGAGGAACTGAGACAGAGGAACTGAGACAGAGAGGAACTGAGAGAGAAAGGAACTGAGACAGAGAGGTGTAATTGTAGGGAATTGTCCATGTTCCCTCTGGTGGCCAGTGTCTATGTTCTCTCTTGTGGCCAGTGTCCATGCTCCCTCTGGTGGCCAGTGTCTATGTTCTCTCTGGTGGCCAGTGTCCATGTTCCCTCTGGTGGCCAGTGTCCATGTTCTCTCTGGTGGCCAGTGTCCATGTTCTCTCTGGTGGCCAGTGTCCATGTTCTCTCTGGTGGCCAGTGTCTATGTTCCCTTTGGTGGCCAGTGTCTATGTTCTCTCTGGTGGCCAGTGTCCATGTTCCCTCTGGTAGCCAGTGTCCATGTTCCCTCTCGTGGCCAGTGTCCATGTTCCCTCTTGTGGCCAGTGTCCATGTTCCCTCTGGTGGCCAGTGTCCATGCTCCCTCTGGTGGACAGTGTCCATGTTCCCTCTGGTGGACAGTGTCTAGGTTCCCTCTGGTGGATAGTGTCCATGTTCCCTCTGGTGGCCAGTGTCCATGTTCCCTCTAGTGGCCAGTGTCCATGTTCCCTCTGGTGGCCAGTGTCCATGTTCCCTCTGGTGGCCAGTGTCCATGTTCCCTCTGGTGGCCAGTGTCCATGTTCCCTCTGGTGGCCAGTGTCCATGTTCCCTCTGGTGGCCAGTGCCTGTATGTTAAGTACCACTGGCAATGTTCGATTGAGGATGGGTTGAGGTTGGTTAGGACTATCATGGAGAGATGAGGATGGAGAGAACATGGAGGAGAAGGGGATAATGGGAAGAAGGTGTGGGTGAAAACAGAGGTGAGGGGTGGTATGGGTGGATGGGTGCTGCTTTGGAAATAGAGCAGTGCTGAGCGATTAGTGCTTTTTGAGGTCGGTCGGTTTCAGTTCCATTATTAAAAAATAATCAGGGTTTTCGATTTCGATCATTTTTTAAAACATGAAATGCACTATGCATTATGTGGGTTGAATGTTATACCAATACAGAATAAAACAATGAATACAAGTTCCATGATGGTAGTGACAGCCCATTACTGCAACCTGGGGCGGCAGCTAGCCTAGTGGTTAGAGCGTTGGACTTGTAACTGAAAAGTTGCAAGATTGAACCCCCGAGCTGACAAGGTAGAAATCTGTCATTCTGCCCCTGAACAAGGCAGTTAACCCACTGTTCCTAGGCCGTCATTGAAAATAAGAATTTGTTCTTAACTGACTTGCCTAGTTAAATAAAATAAAAATAAATTAACCATCATTTATTCACATTACCTTACTAAAATATTTCCGTTGTGTAAATTACATTTGTTTAATTTTATGACTATTATTTCATTTCAAGTCTTCATCTCATCTCTACATAGCTGTGGCCTATGCTGTCTGACAAAATCACTATTTTAGTTGTTTTTTAAAGTGAGAACACCTGCTCTTCCCATGATGTAGACTGACCAGGTGAATTCAGGTGAAAGCTACGATTCCTTATTGATGTTGCCTGTTAAATCCACTTCAATCAGTGTAGATGAAGGGGAGGAAACAGGTTAAAGAAGGATTTCTAAGCCTTGAGACAATTGAAACATGTATTGTGTGTGTGTGCCATTCACAGGGTGAATGTTCAAGACAAAAGATTGAAGTGCCTTTGAACGGGGTATGGTAGTAGGTGCCAGGCACACCGGTTTGAGTGTGTCAAGAGTTCAACAGTTTCCCACATGTATCAAGAATGGTCCACCACCCAAAGGAAATCCAGCCAACTTGACAACTGTGGGAAGCATTGGAGCTTTACCCTGATGAAGACAGCTTGGCTGTCGAAACGGTTATTCAATTATTGCGTCTGAGCTCCTAGAGTTTGCGGCTCTCCTTTTCTTTTTCAAGTGTTCTACTCCGCTAGCCAGCACCTCACCTAAACAAGTGTATGTTTCTTTCGCCTGCAGATTGACCGAAGCATTGGAGTCAACATGGGCCATCATCCCTGTGGCTTTCCACACCTTGTAGAGTCCATTGGCCTGTTGGAAACTACAACTCCCTACACAGTTCGGTCAATATGATTCATCTCTAGAGAACATCGAGCTCACAGATAAAAACAGAACGAAATGGAATTCAGATAATTGAACCGACACTGGTGAAAAATAACCAACATTTCGGTTAATCGCTCAGCACTAAAATAGAGAGAGTAAAGTATGATGAATTCTCCACTATTGGTGGCTCTAACATATGGAGCAGAGGATTTGAAAGAGATATGGTCATAAAGGGTCGTTCCGGGAATGCTGCTACAGTCCAGTATAGTGACATGACATCTCAAGGCTTAAAAACATTGAGGTGAGGGTCTAGTGGTGGGCCCAGTTCATACCTGCCCCAGCCACAGTCAGTGAGTACACTACCAGTCACTCCATATTGCTGGACTCTGAGTGGGAGATGTTGAGTGTGTTGGCAGATGGGAAGAGATCGCGGTGGTCCGTGGGGCTGTGATAGTCTGACGTCAGGTCTGGTTCCAACAGGGAGGACAGGGTGAAGTTGGACGAGCCTTTCTTCAGACACTGGGTGTAGAAGTTAAGAAGGAGGTCCAGCTTGTTCTCTATCGACTGCACCTGTACACACCAACAAAACAACAAGATATAAACGCTATACAAAAACCACAAGATAAACATATATCACAAAAATGCAATGTTCAACTATGTTATTAGTACTAGCTATGTTCAGCCAATCAATCAAATGTATTTATAAAGCTCTTTCTACATCAGCCGATGTCACAAAATGCTATACAGAAACCCAGGCTAAAATCCCAAACAGCAAGCAATGCAGATGTAGAAGCACGGTGGCAAGGAAAAACTCCCTAGAAAGGCAGGAACCTAGGAAGAAACCTACAGTAGAGAGGAACCAGGCCCTGAGGGGTGGCCAGTCCTCTTCTGGCTGTGCCGGGAGGAGATTATAACAGTACATGGCCAAGATGTTCAAACGTTCACAGATGACCAGCAGGGTCAAATAATAATAATCACAGTGGTTGTAGAGGGTGCAACAGAGGGTGCAACAGGTCAACACCTCAGGAGTAAATTAAATATTTTTCCGAGCTTGATTTTGGTCAACTAAATACAGTGCCGAGCCAGCAGTCAAACCTAGAATCTTCTGATCCGTAGTCAGACGCGTCATCCATTGCACCACTGGCCCCAATGTTATGTACTAATATACACAATGGAATAATAAGGTCAGCTAGACATTATTATTTTACAGTCTATCATTTACCTGGTATTTTCTTACAAATTAAATGAAAAGGTCATTACATAGTAATTACCTGAAATAACCTAAAGCAGGTATTCTCAAACTGGGGTACGCGCAATGGCGTCGGGGGTACGCCAAATAAAATGTGATTCACATTAAAAAAACAAAAAAAAAACATTTTTTTTAAAATATATATATTTTTTTATTTTATTTCTTCACATTTTCAAACATTCCATATATTTTTTCCAATGGGGTTATACATTAGGGTGAGGTTTTTTCCTCATCTGAGTAGCCTCGTTTCACTGCCAAAAATAAATGAAACCATGTAGTGTTCAGCAAAATAACAACACAATGTCAAATACAGGTAGCCTAGTCAAATAATGTACATCCAATCCCATTAACCGTTACTCTCTCGCGGGAATTCCACTAACGGTCCGTATGTAGCCAAACATAGCTGCTGATCATTCTGATTGCTCGAAAATTGATTAATTGGTTAAAAAAAAGTAAGGTCCGCGTCCATAGAGACACATATCAGCTCTACTGGTAGTACTGCTACTACCAGCAGTACTACACCTGTACCTGTCAATGACACAAGTTGCTCTTTTTCCACAAGCACATCCATTGCTAGCATCAGTAATTCTACATTTGTTGTTAGTCCAGCTAGCATGGACACTGACAGTTGTGAATCTGATGCAGCCGAAGAGCTACTGCCCCCTTACCCGGGAAAGCACCGAACAACAGACAGGGACGATGGACCATCGAAGTGGCGCAAATATGATGAGAACTACATTGATTTGGGGTTCACTTATATTGGGAGTAGTGCCTTTCCTCAACCACAGTGTGTTATATGTGCAAAAGTGCTATCTCACAACTCATTGAAACCTTCACTCTTGTGCAGACATTTAGAAGCAAACATGCCAATTTGAAAAATAAGCCACAGGAGTTTTTTGAGTGAGAATTAAGACGACTTTTGAGTAGTAAGACGTATAAAAGCAATAGATACCATTAATAAGAAGGGGCTAGAAGTGTCTTATCTGGTGAGCTACCAAGTGGCCAGGACAGGCAAGCCCCATACTATTGTGGACGACTTAATTCTTCCAGCTGCCGCGGATATGGCTGGGACAGTGCTGGGGGAAAAGGCCAAAAAAACTATACAGACAATGTCTTCATCAAACAACACTGTTTCACGACAAATCAGTGACATGGCAGGAGATGTTTTGAAACAATTACTGCTTCGTATACAAGCCAGTGAATTCTATCAGTTACAGCTGGATGAGTCAGACGTGGCGGGCCTGGCACAGCTCCTGGTATATGTCCGTAACGTTTATGGGGGGTCAATTAAGGAAGACATCCTCTTCTGCAAACCACTGGAAACCAGGACAACAGGAGAGGATATTTTTAAAGTACTAGACAGCTTGGTGACATCAAATGGACTTTGGTGGTCAAGATGTGTTGGTATCTGTACTGATGGCGCAAAAGCCATGACAGAGAGACATAGTGGAGTGGTAACATGCATGCAAGCAGTTGCTCCCAACGCCACTTGGGTACACTGCAGCATCCACCAAGAGGCTCTTGCTGCCAAGGGAATGCCTGACAGCTTGAAAGACGTTTTGGACACTACAGGGAAAATGAACAACCCCTGAACTCTTGTGTATTTTCTGCACTATGCAATGATATGGGCAGCAACCATCTAACACTTTTACAACATACAGAAGTGTGCTGGTTATCAAGGGGCAAAGTATTGACACGTTTTTTTTTAATTGAGAGACAAGCTTAAAGTTTTCTTTACTGACCATAATTTTCACTTGTCTGACCGCTTGCATGATGACGAGTTTCTCACATGACTGGGTGATGTTTTTTCTCGCCTGAATGGTCTGAATCTAGGATTACAGGTACTCTCCGCAACTACATTCAATGTGTGGGACAAAATTGAGGCTATGATTAAGAAGTTGGAGCTCTTCTCTGTCTGCATTAACAAGGACAACACACAGGTCTTTCCATCATTGTATGATTTTTTGTGTGCAAATGAACTCAAGCTTACGGACAATGTCAAATGTGATATAGCGAAGCACCTGAGTGAGTTGGGTGCGCAATTACACAGGTACTTTCCCGAAACAGATGACACAAACAACTGGATTCGTTATCCCTTTCATGCCCTGCCTCCAGTCCACTTACCGATATCTGAACAAGAGAGCCTCATCAAAATAGCAACAAGCGGTTCTGTGAAAATTGAATTTAATCAGAAGACACTGCCAGATTTCTGGATAGGGCTGCGCTCAGAGTATCCTGCCTTGGCAAATCGCACTGTTAAGACACTGATGCCCTTTTCAACCACGTACCTATGTGAGAGTAGATTCTCACTAGCATGAAAACAAAAATACAGGCACAGACTGTGTGTGGAAAATTATTTAAGACTGAGACTCTCTCAAATACAACCCAACATTGCAGAGTTATGTGCATCCTTTCAAGCACACCATTCTCATTAACCTGTGGTGAGTTATTCACAATTTTCAATGAACAAATAAAGTTTTAAATATAAGATGGCTAAATAAAGAGCAAAATTATTGATTATTATTATATTATTATTTGTGCCCTGGTCCTATAAGAGCTCTTTGTCACTTTCCACGAGCTGAGTTGTGACAAAAACGTACACTTATTCTTATGTTTAATAAATGTATCGTATAGTGTGTGTGTGGCAGGCTTACAATGATGGCAAAAAACAACATTTGAGAGTGTGCTGACCCTGGTGTTAGACGGGGTACTCAGCTGGAGGTTGAATGTTTGAAGGGGCACGGGACAATAAAAAGTTTGGGAACCACTGACCTAAATAATGAATCACCCGGAAAATACCATCTGAAGCAGGTCTGGAATGTAAATGAAGTGTTTCCTACCCACATTCACTCAGAACTATACTGTCTAAGCACCTGAGCAATCAAGTAGTCACATCACCCCTATATTACATACAATATTAACCCAATCATGAAAGCCATGCATTGATGATCAGGGTTTTTCCTGGCTCAAAAAGAGGCTTAGGTGGTGGGTGTGGCAGAAGGCGTGCGTTAACACGATGATGAGCTGCGGTCCTACTGTACTGGAGCTCTGTACCTGTTTCTCCACCTTAATGACCCGTCCCATCATACTGAGCTCATCCAGAAGGTCCAGTTCTGGAGGGGTCTTCTCTCCCTTCTCACTCCTCACCTTCTTATTATCTGGCTGGTAGGATGATCCACGACCTACTATCTGATCCACTCTGGGGAGGACCAGGACAACACACAACAATCAACAACCATTATCAAAATGGTTCATTTAGTGGTGGTATAGTTAGTACTGGTGATGGGGGTGTGTGGGGGTATGAATCCACTATTTTCCAACTGTTGTAGGGTGTGTGTGTGTGTGTGTGTGTGTGTGTGTGTGTGTGTGTGTGTGTGTGTGTGTGTGTGTGTGTGTGTGTGTGTGTGTGTGTGTGTGTGTGTGTGTGTGTGTGTATGTGTGTGTGTGTGTACCTGGTTTGTAGACTCTTGATCCTCCCCAGCATGTCCAGGTGTCCAGCAGAGTACTGCTCTATGACGTCCTTCACGTCGTACGGACGCAGAGTCTCCTTAAACTTCCTCTTGGCCACCAGGAACTTCAGAATCCTACACACGCACGCACACACACACACACACAAACATTAGTAGAAATGCCTCACACTGCTGAAATAAATCAGTGAATACTGCAAAAGCGTTTAACCATGAAACGAGTCCTGAGTTTCATCAGTGTAACTACGTAGGTGTGATTAAGTGAGATTTGCAGTCAAAGTGACCTTACCAATATCATTCAGAAATAGCCTCATAAAAGGAAACCACTGGAGAGTACCACAATGATTCCCCTTTGTTGTGACATCTGACAATGACATTGCTCCTGTATTACCAATGAGACATGTAGAGCTATGTATAGAATACTTACTGTATACATATCTCTAATCGACACCCTTGTTCCGGTGCACTGTGTAAGGAGAGAGGGACACACTCGGTTTTCTGCACACCCTGGCCCTCTGCTAAGTCAGCTATTAGCTCTCTCTAACACACACACCCACACCCACACCCCCACACCCACACCCGTGTGTGTGTGTCTAGTCTAACCCCTCTCCTCTCAGTGAGACAGCTGTGCACAAAGCTAATCTTATTCACATCCTCCCTCCACCAATAGTTTCCCTTTCCTAGAGAGAAGTAAAGGGTACGTTGGGGCTGAAGAGTGTTGACCAAGCACATACTGTACAATAGTGTCAAAGCCAACAACAGTACTGCTTTGGGCAGAGTTTTGCCTGCTTGTCACACTATAGGAGAGACAGAGTAAAAGCGGCTGGCTGTACTACTCTCCCCCACCCGGATCCTAAGGTGCTGGCTCGGCAGAATACAGGAAACGCCAAATGTTAGGATCGCAAAACAGAAGCACTTAACCGGTCATCCCACACCGTGATGGATTGCTCCGTGAGTTGGAGTGGGCAGAGAGTGGAAGCGGGGCGAGGCGGGTGAGGAGGAGGGCTGTTTTATGAGGAAACCCTATCTCTCACACACAGACGGGCTAAGGCCGCTTTAATGTCAATGTGTTGGTGAAACACACACACCACGTCACAGCAGGGCTGTGGCACAGACAGGAAGGAGGAAGGGTGTAACGTGGTGACTGAACAGCTTGCATGTGCAATGGCAGTTTAGTGGTGTGTGCTGAAACTCTGATGGCAGACATCATAACACACACTCTCTCTCCCTCTCTCTTTCCCTCTCTATTCTGTTCTTCAGTAGGGGGGGAACGTAGGTAAAGAAGGGCGGTGGTCGACACCCTTCCTCCGTCCTTCCTTCCTCCCTCCTTCCTTCCTTCCTTCCTTCCTCACACAGCACTAGTGATGCATTCTTCATGACTTGATTTTTGCAAGGTGTATTTTTTCATTTTGCAGGTAGAAGCATATTTCTTTCTGACTGGGCGGGTCTCAGGTGTGGGTTAAAGAAAGAGTAAGGACAAGTAGAAAGGAATAAAAAAGAAACAGAATTAAAGGGGTTCTTCAAAGTGCTGAGTCTCTCTTGATCGCGTGTTATGGTTATAATAATACATGGTCAGCCTGAAGTATGCCCCCTATAGCTACCTGGCATAGGGGCATAGTTGGCACTATATCATTATCTACAGGCTCAGAGGCTCTGGTAGGGAAATGGAGACCGCATCGGTACCGCAATGTTGAGATTTTGAAGTCAGCATTGAATATGCAAAGTCAGCATTCTGTCATTTTTTAATTGGTTTTATGCGCATTACTCATGACATGACATAAGTAGTGAAGTGAGTGTGATGGAGGGGGAAGCTTTTTGGTGTAACACCAAAAGGGAAACTGTTGTTTATTAAAAGGTACATGAGCTTAAAAAACAACTTCTAACTTGCGGAGCAATGGAACTATCACTAGGCAAACGATAGGCAAATGGTAGAATTTCCAAACTCTCTAGAAAAAAAGTTACAACGATTTCTGGATAAAACTGCATAAAATTGCTTCAATAGTGTCAAAGGTTCCCAACTGGGCAGAAATACAGAAGTTGACTATGAGTGGCTTTAGCAGAGCTTGATTAGTTTGAGGAGAGTATTACAGAAAGTATGCAGATCTCTCTCCCTCTAAACATCCCCCCATACCCCAGACGGCCAAACTCCCCACATTTCCACAGGTAGGTAGGCAGGCTGATTAACTAAATTAGTCTTCCTAAAGTGAAGCCTCAGCTAAAATATACCTGTTTTTTAAAAGACATCAATCTTAGGTGGTGAACTTGCCAGTCACACACACCTGCTCCGGTGTGGAGGTACAGAACAACACATAGCTAGAAGTCAATTGATGCACTCCAAATAGCACCATATTACCTATAAAGTGGAGCTCTATATAAAGTAGTGCACTATACAGGAAGGGAATAGAGTACCATTTGGGACATATCCAGTATCATGTGGTTTATTTAAACTAGGGGTTCTAAATTGTCATACCAATGGACCAATTCTTGAGCGGAGTCTGAGACAACATTTTCCACCGCCATCAACAAAACACCAAATTATGGAATTACTCCTGGAAGAATGGAGTCGCATCCCTCCAATAGAGTTCCAGACACTTGTAGAATCTATGCTAAGGTGCATTGAAGCTGTTCTGGAGGCTCATTGTGGCCCAATGCCCTATTAAAACACTATGTTGGTGTTTCCTTTATTTTTTCAGTTAAGTGTAAATAAATAATGGTAACAATGGGAAAAACTATTAGCATATTATTCAGTAACTACTCACAAAGCCACAAAAGTTCAGTATGTCCTACTTTGCTGGTATTTTTGTAAGGTAATAATGTTTACGCTTTCATGTGCAAGCATGGTACTAACTAGGGCCCACCCTAAATTGAATCCAGTCCCAATCCACTATTAAATCAAATAAAAAATGGATTTGTCACATGCGCCTAATACAACAGGTGTTGACCTTACCGTAAAATGCTTACTTACAAGCCCTTAACCAACAATGCAGTTCAAGAAATACAGTTAAGAAAATAAACTAAAGTAAAAATAAAATGAAAAGTAACACAATAAAATAACAATAACGAGGCTATATACAGGGGGTACTGTTACGGAGTCAGTTAGTTTAGGTAATTTGTACATGTAGGTAGAGGTAAAGTGGCTATGCATAGATAATAAACAGTGAGTAGCAGGAGTGTAAAAACAAAGGGGGGGGGGGGGTCTGATCAATTGTTCAGCAGTCTTATGGCCTGGGGGTAGAAGCTATTAAGGAGCTTTTTGGACCTAGACTTGGCACTCTGGTACCACTTGCCGTGCGGTAGCAGAGAGAATAGTCTATGACTTGGGTGACTGGAGTCTGACTATTTTATGGGCCTTACACTGTTACCGCCTAGTATATAGATTCTGGATGTGATGTACCAGACCGTACCGCAGTACCCTCTGTAGCGCCTTAGGGTCGGATGCCAAGCAGTTGCCATACCAGGTGGGATGCAACCAATCAGGATGCTCTTGATGATGCAGCTGTTGAACTTTTTGAGGATCTGGGGACCCATTCCAAATCTTTCTTTTCAGTCGCCTTAGGGGAAAAGGCGTTGTTGTGTCCTCTTCACGACTGTCTTGGTGAGTTTAGACCATGATATTTTGTTGGTGATGTGGACACCGAGGGACTTGAAGGTGTCGACCTGTTCCACTACAGCACTGTTGATGTGAATGGGGGCGTGTTCGGCCCTCCTTTTCCTGTAGTCCACGATCAGCTCTTTTGTCTTACTCACGTTGAGGGAGAGGTTGTTGTCCTGGCACCACACTGCCAGGTCTCTGACCTCTTCCCTATAGGCTGTCTCATCGTTGTTGGTGATCAGGCCTACCACTGTTGTGTCGTCAGCAAACTTAAGGATGGTTTTGGAGTCGTGCTTGGCCACACAGTTGTGGGTGAACAGGGAGTACAGGAGGGGACGAAGCACGCACCGGTCCCAACTGTTGAGGATCAGCGTGGCAGATGTGTTGTTGCCTACCCTCACCACCTGGGGGCGGCCCGTCAGGAAGTCCAGGATCCAGTTGCAGAGGGAGGTGTTTAGTCCCAGGGTCCTTAGCTTAGTGAGGAGCTTTGTGGGCACTATGGTGTTGAACGCTGAGCTGTAGTCGATGAACAGCATTCTCACATAGGTGTTCATTTGTCCAGGTGGGAAAGGGCAGTGTGCAGTGCGATTGAGATTGCGTCATCTGTGGATCAGTGAGGGCGGTATGCGAATTGGAATGGATCTGGTGATGTTGATGTGACCCATGACCAGCCTTTCAAAGCACTTCATGGCTAACGACTTGAGTGCTACGGGGCGGTAGTCATTAGGGAGGTTACCTTCATTTCCTTGGCCAGAAGGACTATGGTGGTCTGCTTGAAACATGTAGGTATTACAGACTCGGTCAGGGAGAGGTTGAAAATGTCAGTGAAGACACTTGCCATTTACAAGTACACGTCCTGGTAATCCGTCTGGCCCCGTGGCCTTGTGAATGTTGACTTGTTTAAAGGTCTTGCTCACATCGGCTACAGAGATCGTGCTCACACAGTCATCCAGAACAGCTGGTGCTCTCATGCATGCTTCAGTGTTGCTTGCCTCCAAGCGAGAATAAAAGGCATTTAGCCCACCTAGTAGGCTTGCGTCACTGGGCAACTCGTGACTGGGATTCCCTTTGTAGTCCATAATAGTTCTCTGACGAGTGTCAGAGCTAGTGTAGTAGGATTCAATCTTACTCCTGCATTGACGCTTTGCCTGTTTGATGGTTCATCTGAGGGCATGGCGGAATATCTTATTAGCGTCCAGATTAGTGCCCCGCTCCTTGAACGCGGTAGCTCTAGCCTTTAGCTCGATGCAGAAGTTGCCTGTAATCCATGTCTTCTGGTTGGAATATGTATGTAAGGTCACTGTGTGGACGACGTCGTCGATGCACTTATTGATGAAGCCAGTGACTGAGGTGGTATACTCCTCAATGCCATTGGATGAATCCCGGAACATATTCTTGTCTGTGCTAGCAAAACATTCCTAGCATCAGCGTCATCTGACCACTTCCGTATTGAGCGAGTCACTTCCTGCTTTAGTTTTTAATTGTAAGAAGGAATCAGGAGGATAGAATTATGGTCAGATTTGCCAAATGGAGGGTGAGGGAGAGCTTTGTATGAGTCTCTGTGTGTGGAGTAAAGGTGGTCTAGAGTTTTTTTCCTCTGGTTGCACAAGTTCACATACACTTAAGTTGGAGTCATTAAAACTCATTTTTCAACCACTCCACAAATTTCTAGTTAACAAACTATAGTTTTGGCAAGTCGGTTAGCACATCTACGTTGTGCATGACACAAGTAATTTTCCAACAATTGTTTGCAGACAGATTATATCACTTATAATTCACTGTATCACAATTCCAGTGGGTCAGAAGTTTACATACATTAAGTTGACTGTGCCTTTAAACAGCTTGGAAAATTCCAGAAAATTATGTCATGGCTTTTGAAGCTTCTGACAGGCTAATTGACATAATTTGTGTCAATTGGAGGTGTACCTGTCAATGTATTTCAAGGCCTACCTTCAAACTCAGTGCCTCTTTGGTTGACATCATGGGAAAATCAAAAGGAATCAGCCAAGACCTCATCCTTGGGAGCAATTTCCAAACGCCTTAAGGTACCACGTTCATCTATACAAACAATAGTACGCAAGTATAAACTCCATGGGACCACACAGCCGTCATACCGTTCAGGAAGGTGACACGTTCTGTCTCCTAGAGATGAACGTACTTTGGAGCGAAAAGCGCAAATCAATCCCAGAACAACAGCAAAGGACCTTGTGAAAATGCTGGAGGAAACAGGTACAAAAGTATCTATATCCACAGTAAAATGAGTCCTATATCGACATAACCTGAAAGGCCGCTCAGCAAGGAACAAGCCACTGCTCCAAAACCGCCATAAAAAAGCCAGACTACGGTTTGCAACTGCACATGGGGACAAAGATCGTACTTTTTGGAGAAATGTCCTCTGGTCTGATGAAACAAAAATAGAACTGTTTGGCCATAATGACCATCATTATGTTTGGAGGAAAAAGGGGGAGGCTTGCAAGCTGAAGAACACCATCCCAACCGTGAAGCACGAGGGTGGCAGCATCATGTTGTGGGGATGCTTTGCTGCAGGAGGGACTGGTGCACTTCACAAAATAGATGGCATCATGAGGCAGGAAAATTATGTGGATATATTGAAGCAACATCTCAAGACATCAGTCAGGAAGTTAAAGCTTGGTCGCAAATGGGTTTTCCAAATGGACAATGACCCCAAGCATACTTCCAAAGTTGTGGCAAAATGGCTTAAGGACAACAAAGTCAATGTATTGGAGTGGCCATCACAGACCTCAATCCTATAGAAAAGTTGTGGGCAGAACTGAATAAGTGTGCCCGAGCAAGGATGCCTACAAACCTGACTCAGTTACACCAGCTCTGTCAGGATGAATGGGTCAAAATTCACCCAATTTATTGTGGGAAGCTTGTGGAAGGCTACCCGAAACGTTGGACGCAAGTTAAACAATTTAAAGGCAATGCTACCAAATACTAATTGAATGTATGTAAACTTCTGACCCACTGGGAATGTGATGAAAGAAATAAAAGCTGAAATAAATCATTCTCTCTACTATTATTCTAACATTTCACATTCTTAAACCTGTTGGGGATAGGGGGCATTATTTGCATGGCCGGATAAAAAACGTACCCGATTTAATCTGGTTACTACTCCTGCCCAGTAACTAGAATATGCATATAATTGTTTGATTTGGATAGAAAACACCCTAAAGTTTCTAAAACTGTTTGAATGGTGTCTGTGAGGCTCTCAGAAGGCGCCAGAACGATGAATGGTGGCTTTGCAGGCCATGGCTGAAAAACATTAGCGCATTTGGTAAGTGGTCGATCTGAGGACAATGAGACTGGAGGCGTGTGCACGAGCCGACACCATGTTTACTTTCTCTCTCTTTGAACGAAAACAACGACTCCCGGTCGGAATATTATCGCTTTTTTACGAGAAAAATAGCATAAAAATTGATTTTAAACAGCGTTTAACATGCTTCGAAGTACGGTAATGGAATATTTCGAATTTTTTTGTCACGAAACGCGTCACCCTTCTTTACCCTTCGGATAGTGTCTTGAACGCACGAACAAAACGCCGCTATTTGGATATAACTATGGATTATTTGGAACCAAACCAACATTTGTTATTGAAGTAGAAGTCCTGGGAGTGCATTCTGACGAAGAACAGCAAAGGTAATCAAACTTTTCTAATAGTAAATCGGAGTTTGGTGAGTACCACACTTGGTGGGTGTCAAAATAGCTAGCCTGTGATGGCCGGGCTATCTACTCAGAATATTGCAAAATGTGCTTTCACCGAAAAGCTATTTTAAAATTGGACATAGCGAGTGCATAAAGGAGTTCTGTATCTATAATTCTTAAAATAATTGTTATGTTTTTTGTGAACGTTTATCGTGAGTAATTTAGTAAATTCACCGGAAGTGTTCGGTGGGAATGCTAGTCACATGCTAGTCACATGCTAATGTAAAAAGCTGGTTTTTGATATAAATATGAACTTGATTGAACAAAACATGCATGTATTGTATAACATAATGTCCTAGGATTGTCATCTGATGAAGATTATCAAAGGTTAGTGTTGCATTTAGCTGTGGTTTGGGTTTATGTGACATTATATGCTAGCTTGAAAAATGGGTGTCTGATTATTTCTGGCTGGGTACTCTGCTGACATAATCTAATGTTTTGCTTTCGTTGTAAAGCCTTTTTGAAATCGGACAGTGTGGTTAGATTAACGAGAGTCTTGTCTTTAAAATGGTGTAAAATAGTCATATGTTTGAGAAATTGAAGTAATAGCATTTCTAAGGTATTTGAATATCGCGCCACGGGATTACACTGGCTGTTGAGTAGGTGGGACGCAAGCGTCCCACTGGCCCAGAGAGGTTAAAATAAAGTGGTGATCCTAACTGACCTAAGACAGGGAATTTTTACTCTGATTAAATGTCAGGAATTGTGAAAAACTGAGTTTAAATGTATTTGGCTAAGGTGTATGTGAACTTCCGACTTGAACTGTATGTACACTACACTTCAGCATACACACTATAAGCTGCTTTTAACCCTTTACACTCGTGGGAATTGCCCTATATGGATAGGGCTACAGTGAAATGTTTCTTACAGAAGAAATATGAAATGCATATGCATAAGCGCGGTAGCAAATTAAAGAGAAAAGTTTATAGATTATGGGGAAATGATGAAGACCAAAGTTCAGGACACAACAGCTCACCTGACAAGACTGAATTCAAACATTACACTGTTGATTGTATGTGCATTTTACATTTACTGTCCTTTTGCCACGTTTATTGATAAGAAAATAAGAAAATACTCTGAATACATTTAGTAACAAGACTAATCCTAGATATTGTCACGTCCTGACCAGTAGAGGGGGTAGTTGGGTCAGGACGTGGCAGGAGGGAGTGTGTGTTTTTTATTGTTTCATTGATTTTGGCCGTGTGACTTCCAATCAGGCACAGCTGTAGAGGGTTGTGGTTGATTGGGAGTCACACATAAGTTGCCTACGTTTCCTTTGTGTTTCGTGGGTAATTGTGCTTGTCATTGTGGTTGCACCTGACAGGACTGTGTTGGCTGTCAGTTTTGTTGTTTTTGTAAATTGCATAGTGTTCGTGTAATTAAATATGACGAACCCTAACTCCGCCGCATTTTGGTCCACTTCTTCCTCAGACAGCTGTTACAGAATTACCCACCAAACCAGGACCAAGCGGCGGAAGAGGAAGGAGCAGCAGGACTACAGCGTGATGGACCAATGGACTTGGGAACAGATCCTGGACGGAGAGGGACCATGGACTCAGGCTGGGGAGTATCGCCTCCCGCAGTGGGAGATTGAAGCGGCAAGAGCGGAGAGGCGCTATTACGAGGAGAAAGAGCGCAATGAGCGCGAGAGGCAGCCCCAAGAATTTTTTTGGGGGGGGCACACGGGACAGTCGGTGGAGCTGAGGTCGGAACCAGAGCCAGTCGGGATGACATTGGAGGTGAGCGAGGGATATGAGGCAGAGACTGTGACGGGGTTAATGGGGAAATTAGGAGAGAGAGAGATGAGAGAGCTGCTAGTGTGGTGCATAAAGTACGGCATTCGCCCTAATGAGCGTGTCGTGGGAATGATGTCACCTGAGGCAGCTCTCCATACTCGTCCTGAGGTGCGTGCTGGTTGTCTGGTAAAGACTGTGCCTGCGCCCAGAAACAGGCCTCCTGCATGTCCTCCCAGCCCTGCACGTCCTGTGCCTACACCCAGAACCAAGCCTCCTGCATGTCTTCCTATCCTGGTCAAGCCTGTGCCTCCTCCACGGGCCAGTACTCCAGTGGGTCTCCCTATCCTGGTCAAGCCCGTGCCTCCTCCACGGTCCAGTCCTCCAGTGGGTCTCTCCACCCTGGTCTCTCCTGTGCCACCTCCTCAAACCAGGCCTCCAGCGGGTCTTCCCAGACTGGTGAGTCCAGGGCCTGCGCCCAGAGCCAGGCCTCCGTTATGTCTCCCCAGCCTGGTGAATCCTGAGCCGGAGCTGCCAGAGTGGCCAGACTGCCCAGAGCTGCCAGAGTGGCCAGACTGCCCAGTTCTGCCAGAGTGGCCAGACTGCCCGGTTGTGCCAGAGTGGCCAGACTGCCCGGTTGTGCCAGAGTGGCCAGACTGCCCGGTTGTGCCAGAGTGGCCAGACTGCCCGGTTGTGCCAGAGTGGCCAGACTGCCCGGTTCTGCCAGAGTGGCCAGACTGCCCGGTTCGGCCAGAGTGGCCAGACTGCCCGGTCCTGCTAGGGTGCCCGGCCTGTCAGGATCGGCCAGAGTGGTCCTCCTGCCCTCCGGTCCAGCCCGAGTGGCCCTCCTGCCCTCCGGTCCAGCTCAAGTGGCCCTCCTGCCCTCCGGCCCAGCCCGAGTGGCCCTCCTGCCCTCCGGCCCAGCCCGAGTGGCCCTCCTGCCCTCCGGCCCAGCCCGAGTGGCCCTCCTGCCCTCCGGCTCAGCCCGAGTGGCCCGCATGTCTTCCGGCCCAGCCCGAGTGGTCCGTCTGCCAGGGTCAGCCCGAGTGGCCCGTCTGCCCGGCGCAGCTATCGGCGCCACCAAAGTGGGCGACGCCGAAGGTGGAGCGAGGTCCACGTCCTGCACCTGAGCCACCTCCAGGATAGGTGGGTTGGGGAGGGAGGGTGTAGCACAGTGCCGTCGGTGACGGCAGCCACCCTCCCTTCCCTCCCTTATTGTTTAGGTGTTAATTTTTGTTGGGGTATTGGGGATTTTCTTGTTTTCCTTTTTTAGGTGCACCCCGGGGTCTGCACCTTGAGGGGGGGGTACTGTCACATCCTGACCAGTAGAGGGGGTAGTTGGGTCAGGACGTGGCAGGAGGGAGTGTGTGTTTTTTATTGTTTCATTGATTTTGGCCGTGTGACTTCCAATCAGGCACAGCTGTAGAGGGTTGTGGTTGATTGGGAGTCACACATAAGTTGCCTACGTTTCCTTTGTGTTTCGTGGGTAATTGTGCTTGTCATTGTGGTTGCACCTGACAGGACTGTGTTGGCTGTCAGTTTTGTTGTTTTTGTAAATTGCATAGTGTTCGTGTAATTAAATATGACGAACCCTAACTCCGCCGCATTTTGGTCCACTTCTTCCTCAGACAGCTGTTACAGATATGTGGGGTAGGGGCAACATAAGACAAACAAATGACAAGGGTTTGAGTGAGAGGATTAACTGGTGTCTCAAAGTGGCCACACACCTCTCTAAAGTGTGCACAGTTCCTAAGTCATTTCAATTCAATTCAACTATAAGGTTATTTTCTGAGCTCAATCAAAAAGATTTGTAACCGCACACTGAAGAAGGCTGCAAAGCCAAAACGTCTGTGTATGCTATCCCTGATGCAGTGAGATTATTATTTATTAAAAAAATATATGAAGTAAGCTTTATGCGACATCTTTTTAAGTGTGGACACATCACAATTTTGCAGATCAGATCTGGGAACCCGGCCTGCGGCAGGAAGGCTCAGTTACCATGCTAAAGTGGACTTTTCGCTACCGTCAGCTGAAACTGCACAGCCAGAGCCCACTGGAGGAGCCGGGCATTCATCTTACTACAGCCACCATAACAGGAAGTACTATAGGCCCAAGTACTGTGGCGACTTGAGGACCAGAGAGGAGACAGGTGACCTGGTTCCATAGTTAGGGGTCTGTGGACCAGTAGGTACCCTGTGGGTACAGGTAGGGGTGGTGTGAACCAGTAGGTACCCTGTGGGTACAGGTAGGGGTGGTGTGAACCAGTAGTACCCTGTGGGTACAGGTAGGGGTGGTGTGAACCAGTAGGTACCCTGTGGGTACAGGTAGGGGTGGTGTGGACCAGTAGGTACCCTGTGGGTACAGGTAGGGGTGGTGTGAACCAGTAGGTACCCTGTGGGTACAGGTAGGGGTGGTGTGAACCAGTAGGTACCCTGTGGGTACAGGTAGGGGTGGTGTGAACCAGTAGGTACCCTGTGGGTACAGGTAGGGGCGGTGTGAACCAGTAGGTACCATGTGGGTACAGGTAGGGGCGGTGTGAACCAGTAGGTACCCTGTGGGTACAGGTAGGGGTGGTGTGAACCAGTAGGTACCATGTGGGTACAGGTAGGGGTGGTGTGGACCAGTAGGTACCATGTGGGTACAGGTAGGGGTGGTGTGAACCAGTAGGTACCCTGTGGGTACAGGTAGGGGCGGTGTGAACCAGTAGGTACCCTGTGGGTACAGGTAGGGGCGGTGTGAACCAGTAGGTACCCTGTGGGTACAGGTAGGGGCGGTGTGAACCAGTAGGTACCATGTGGGTACAGGTAGGGGTGGTGTGGACCAGTAGGTACCATGTGGGTACAGGTAGGGGCGGTGTGAACCAGTAGGTACCATGTGGGTACAGGTAGGGGTGGTGTGGACCAGTAGGTACCATGTGGGTACAGGTAGGGATGGTGTGAACCAGTAGGTACCCTGTGGGTACAGGTAGGGGCGGTGTGAACCAGTAGGTACCATGTGGGTACAGGTAGGGGCGGTGTGAACCAGTAGGTACCCTGTGGGTACAGGTAGGGGTGGTGTGGACCAGTAGGTACCATGTGGGTACAGGTAGGGATGGTGTGAACCAGTAGGTACCATGTGGGTACAGGTAGGGATGGTGTGGACCAGTAGGTACCATGTGGGTACAGGTAGGGGTGGTGTGAACCAGTAGGTACCCTGTGGGTACAGGTAGGGGTGGTGTGGACCAGTAGGTACCATGTGGGTACAGGTAGGGGTGGTGTGGACCAGTAGGTACCCTGTGGGTACAGGTAGGGGTGGTGTGGACCAGTAGGTACCATGTGGGTACAGGTAGGGGTGGTGTGAACCAGTAGGTACCCTGTGGGTACAGGTAGGGGTGGTGTGGACCAGTAGGTACCCTGTGGGTACAGGTAGGGGTGGTGTGAACCAGTAGGTACCATGTGGGTACAGGTAGGGGTGGTGTGAACCAGTAGGTACCCTGTGGGTACAGGTAGGGGTGGTGTGGACCAGTAGGTACCATGTGGGTACAGGTAGGGTGGTGTGGACCAGTAGGTACCCTGTGGGTACAGGTAGGGGTGGTGTGGACCAGTAGGTACCCTGTGGGTACAGGTAGGGGTGGTGTGGACCAGTAGGTACCCTGTGGGTACAGGTAGGGGTGGTGTGGACCAGTAGGTACCCTGTGGGTACAGATACGGGTGACGTGAGAGGGGGTGTACGACTCACCTGACAGCCCGTATCAAGGTCTTCACTGCTGGGATCACCTCTTCCATGGCTACATCACAATATGGTTTGTCTTCAACACTGTCCTCCCCCACTCCTTCCACTGGGGACAGGGCAACAACAAGGTGAGAGTGTGTGTCCACAAATTAGTACATTTTATAGATGGTACAAGTATATACGTGAGACCGTACCTGTGTGTATGTGCGTACAGTATGTACTGTATATACAGTGGGATCTGAAATTATTGAAACCCTTGATAAAGATTAGCAAAAATGACAGTTTAAAATAAATAATTCAGGTAGCCTAGTGGTTAGAGTGTTGGACTAGTAACTGCAAGGTTGCAAGATCAAATCCCTAAGCTGACAAGGTAAAAATCTGTTGTACTGTTCCTAGGCTATCATTGAAAGTAAGAATTTGTTCTTAAAACCTGTTTGGGATAGGGGGCAGTATTGAGAATTTTGGAAAAAATATGTGCCCATTTTTAACTGCCTCCTACACCAACTCAGAAGCTAGAATATGCATATTATTGTTCAGGTTTGGATAGAAAACACTCTGAATTTTCTAAAACTGTTTGAATGGTGTCTGTGAGTATAACAGAACTCCTATGGCAGGCAAAAACCTGACAAGGTTTCAAGAGACTTTTTCTAAAATGTTTAATGAGTTGTAGAACACATTGGGAGGGATCTTAGACCATTCCTCTATACAGAATCTTTCCAGATCCTTGATATCCTTAGTATGTGCTTATGGACTGCCCTCTTCAATTCAAACCACAGGTTTTCAATGGGGTTTAAGTCCGGAGACTGAGATGGCCATTTCAAAATGTAGATCTTTTGTTGCCAATTTCTTTGTGGATTTTGATGTGTCCTTGGGGCTATTGTCTTGCTGGAAGATTCACTTGCGGCCAAGTTTCAGCCTCCTGGCAAAGGCAACCAGGTTGTTGGCTAAAATATCCAGGTACTGGGTAAAGTTAATGATGTCGTTGACCTTAACAAGACCCCAGGACCAGTGGAATCAAAGTATCCCCATAACATCAAAGATCCACCACCATATTTTACAGTAGGTATGGGGTTATTTTCTGCTCATGCATTCTCATTTCAATGCCAAACCGACCACTGGTGTGCGTAGCCAAAGACCTCTATTTTCATGTCATCTGACCAAAGCACCGGTTCCAATCCAAGTGCCAATGTCATTTAGCAAACTCCAGTCATTTACATTTGTTGGATGACATGAAAACAGAGCTCTTAGGCCATGCACACCAGTGGTTGTGCAAGTGGATCTTCCAGCAAGACACTAACCCCAAGCACATCAAAATCCACAGAGAACTAGTTAATTGGACACAAAAATCAACGTTTTGAAAACAGGTGTGTCAATTTTGACCCTTACCTTTTTGAGAGAAAAAAGTATTGCTTGCTAAACAAAATGTCTTTCTCTGAGCAATAGTAGTTGTCAAAAAAATGGTATAGTCATTTTTGCCCATCTTTATCAAGGGGGCGTCAATCATTTCAGACCCCACTGTAGGTCTATATACTGTATATATGCATGCTGGTGAGAGTGAGTTAAGTCCTAATCCCCACCGTCTGCAGGAGGTCTGGGTTTGAGTCGTAGGGAGGTGCGGAACCGCGTGCGGTCGTTGAAGCTCCAGCTCTTCTGCACCTTCCCGGGACTGGTGGCTTCTGGGACATTCTCCGTGCTGGGCGACTGGCGGAAACTCATCCCGGGAGGCAGTGGGGACGCCTTGCTCCGGATCGCCTGGGACGAACGAGAGTTGTTCATCCTCATCCGGTCTCGAAAACCTATTTTGCTGCTGCTGGAACAATGAAGGAACAATTAACCTGTGTCCACATGTTTACTGAATGAACTACCACTATTATTTGCCACTTAGGACATCCTTAGAGTTCTGTTGTGTGATTTTCCTCATGACTGTAGGTCCATAGTGTCCAGTGGATGATACAGTTGTTTTAGACCCTGAGTTTAGCCAATCAGCAGAGGAGCAGTCCCAGGTAGCTAGAATATGTTAGCTAGCAGGTACAGACAGCAGTACACTAAATAGTGTAGCTACTGACTACCATTAAACATTAAACAGTCACACCGAGCTGAGTCAGTGACCAACAAAGCAGACAGAGAGAACAACAGAGACAGACTGGGAGATTACAGACGTGATGGAGAGACAAACTGACTGACTGACTGACTGACTGGTTGACTGACTGACTGGTTGACTGACTGACTGACTGACAGAATTACTTACTTACTGACTGGTTGACTGACTGGCTGGCTGACTGACTGGCTTACTAAATGGTTGGCTAACTGGCTGACTGACTGACTTACTGAATGGTTGGCTGACTGGCTGGCTGCCTGGCTGACTATCAGTGGGTGGGGCGGCAACACAATAACTCCTCGGTGTCATTTGGGACGTATACTCATGTTAACATGTTAAAGTCACAAAGTATTTCCAACATCACACATCAGCGAACGATTATAAACATGTTGTTGTTTACGCCTGTAGTTTACGCCGAGATACTCCTTGTTTGTGCGCTGGCCTGCCATTTAAGTTAATATTTAAATAGCTGAAAGAGCATTAGGGGAAATAGCATTTCATATGTTGGAGCTAAAATGTTCAGGCTGACTTAGAAGGGGAGGGTGGACAGAGTAAGATGTTGAATTACTGTTAGCCCTTTGGGGGGGAAAGTAAATAAGTGAGGCTGAATACAGCTGAATCCTCCAAAGACATGCACTGTATACTGAGCAAGTATAAGAGAAACATTTTAGCAGACGAAAGGGAAAACTCTATTAGGGGAGAGAAATGTTTCTGTATGGGTTAAGTGGATAAGATTTTCAAAAGTACAACACGCATGTGATTGCATTGCATGCATGACCATTTGAATCCTCTCTCCAGAAATCACCACAGAGCCGGATTGATCAAAGAAAGCATGCATGAAAAATGTGCACTTAACAATTAACGGTCATGCAACTGTATTAAGAGAACAGCATGCGTGACTTTCTAAATATTTGATCTTTGGAACAACCTTCTGTCCAAAATATCAAATATATTATTAAAAAAAGTCTGTAAAATCTGTAAGTGTGAGAGAAGGCCAATGCTGACATTAGATCCACATGAACCATGAAACATTCCTAAGAATTCCTTTGTTCTCCAATAAACAACGCATGGTTTAATGTGTCCCCCAGTTCACCAAAAAACTATGTAAAACCGGGCAAGACAACTGGTAATGGTTAACAGAGTTGTCCTCTGAACAGAACACCCCATCATTCTCTCACACAGTAAAAGCTCAGTCAAAGATTTCTACGCCAGAGCAGTGTATGTTTCCCATTCTCAAAGATCAATTACAAAATGTTAATATCAGTTGGACAAGATGCACCATCTCGAAGAGGATGGCTGACGTTTTACATTCCCATAACCAATTGTGCTATTTTGTTCGTTTTTTTGCGTTGTTTGTAACTTATTTTTTAACTTATTTTGTACATAATGTTGCTGCTACCATCTCTTATGGCCAAAAATAACTTATGGACATCAGAACTGGGATTACTCACCACGAACTGGAAGAAGCTTTCTCCTTTAACGAGTCCGACAAGAAGGATATACTGCTTGTCACGCCCTGACCAGGTGAACTCTGCTATTTTGGTCAGGGTGTGGCATTTCTATGCTTTATTTTCTATGTTTTGGTTATAGCCTTTCTTTGTGTTTTATTTCTATGTTGGGCTCGGGGGTGATTTCCCAATCAGACAGCTGTCGCTTGTGAAGTCTGATTGGGAATCACATTTAAGTTCCTTTTCCCCCACGATGTTTGTGGGTTGTTGTCTCGTTATTTGAGCACGTAACGTATTGGCAGTTTTTCCTTGATTTTGTGTACATGTTTAATTCTAGTGTGTTAAATAAACATGTATTCGCTCCCAGCTGCGTTTTGGTCCGCTTTCTCGTCTCCCGACGACAAACGTTACAGAACAACCCACCGAACCAGGACCAAGCAGCGGGAGGAAAAGGAGCGCGAGAGATGGGCTCGCGAGGGAAAGGAGTTCTGGACCTGGGAGGAGATCATGTCGGGGAAAGGACCCTGGCGGTCGGACTCCCAGGTCGAGGAGGAAAAGCCAGCCGGTAGACGGAGTCGCAGGCGGCGGTCGAGGAGGCCCGGAAAACAGCCCCAAGAAAATTTTGGGGGGGGGCTAATGGGGTGGTCCGGAAGGGCAGAGGAAGAGCCCAGACCACTGCTCTCGTGGGGGATGACGGCGGAGGAAGAGAAGGAGATGAGGCGTTTGATTGAGGACCTGCAGAGGGAAGATCTGGAGGAGGAGCCATGGTATGCTGAGTTGCGCGCTGTGTCGCCAGTGCGCCCGCACAGCCCGGTGCGTCCGGTGGACATGCCCAGCACATGCCGTGCTAGGATGGGCATCCAGCCAGGACGAGTGGCTAAACCGGCTCCACGCTTCAGGTCACCAGTGCGTGTTCACAGTCCTGTCTGGCCCGTTCCTGTTCCCCGCACCAAGCCCACGGTGCGTGTCCCCAGTCCTGTCCGGCCCGTCCCTGCTCCCCGCACCAAGCCATGGTATGCAGAGTTGCGCGCTGTGTCGCCAGTGCGCCCGCACAGCCCAGTGCGTCCGGTGGACATGCCCAGCACATGCCGTGCTAGGATGGGCATCCAGCCAGGACGAGTGGCTAAACCGGCTCCACGCTTCAGGTCACCAGTACGTGTTCACAGTCCTGTCTGGCCCGTCCCTGCTCCCCGCACCAGGTTAGTGGTGCGTGTCCCCAGTCCTGTCTGGCCCGTCCCTGCTCCCCGCACCAAGTCAGTGGTGCGTGTCCCCAGTCCTGTCCGGCCCGTCCCTGCTCCCCGCACCAGGTTAGTGGTGCGTGTCCCCAGTCCTGTCCGGCCCGTCCCTGCTCCCCGCACCAGGTTAGTGGTGCGTGTCCCCAGTCCTGTCTGGCCCGTCCCTGCTCCCCGCACCAAGTCAGTGGTGCGTGTCCCCAGTCCGGTCCGGCCCGTCCCTGCTCCCCGCACCAAGTCAGTGGTGCGTGTCCCCAGTCCTGTCCGGCCCGTCCCTGCTCCCCGCACCAGGTTAGTGGTGCGTGTCCCCAGTCCTGTCCGGCCCGTCCCTGCTCCCCGCACCAGGTTAGTGGTGCGTGTCCCCAGTCCGGCCCGGCCCGTCCCTGCTCCCCGCACCAGGTTAGTGGTGCGTGTCCCCAGTCCGGCCCGGCCCGTCCCTGCTCCCCGCACCAGGTTAGTGGTGCGTGTCCCCAGTCCTGTCCGGCCCGTCCCTGCTCCCCGCACCAGGTTAGTGGTGCGTGTCCCCAGTCCTGTCCGGCCCGTCCCTGTTCCCCGCACCAAGCCCACGGTGCGTGTCCACAGTCCTGTCCGGCCCGTTCCTGTTCCCCGCACCAAGCCCACGGTGCGTGTCCACAGTCCTGTCCGGCCCGTTCCTGTTCCCCGCACCAAGCCAACGGTGCGTGTCCACAGTCCGGCACAGCCCGTGTCTGGTCCACCGGTGCCCAATCATGTTCCGGTCGACGGCTCCGCTCCGGAGCCTGAGCATGCCGCTCCACAGTGGTCCAGTCCGGGCCAGAGGGGTAGGGCTAGGGTGGAGGCATGGGGAGAAACACGCCCGGGGCCAGAGCCTCCACCGAGGGTGAGGCGCCCACCCGGGTCCCCCCCCTAATAGACTTTAGTTTGGTGCGCCGGGAGTACGCACCGTTGGAGGGGGGGTACTGTCACGCCCTGACCAGGTGAACTCTGCTATTTTGGTCAGGGTGTGGCATTTCTATGCTTTATTTTCTATGTTTTGGTTATAGCCTTTCTTTGTGTTTTATTTCTATGTTGGGCTCGGGGGTGATTTCCCAATCAGACAGCTGTCGCTTGTGAAGTCTGATTGGGAATCACATTTAAGTTCCTTTTCCCCCACGATGTTTGTGGGTTGTTGTCTCGTTATTTGAGCACGTAACGTATTGGCAGTTTTTCCTTGATTTTGTGTACATGTTTAATTCTAGTGTGTTAAATAAACATGTATTCGCTCCCAGCTGCGTTTTGGTCCGCTTTCTCGTCTCCCGACGACAAACGTTACACTGCTGTCCCAGGAACAGGCCCAGATCCCCGTCATTTTCGTGAAGAAAAGAGGACGCAGTTCGGGCTGCCTTTTGAGAATCCGTAGGCGAGCAAGTAAACTCCCACTGCCTTCCGTTCTACTTGCTAACATGCAATCATTGGAAAATAAAATTGATGACCTACGATTACAATTATCCTACCAATGGGACATTAAGAACTGTAATATCTTGTGTTTCACCGAGTCGTGGCTGAACGACAACATGGATAATATAGAGCTGGAGGAATTTCTAATGCACCGGCAGAACAGAGAAACTACGTCTGGTAAGACGAGGGGTGGGAATGTGTGTCTATTTGTCAATAACAGCCAGTGCACGATGTCTAATATTAAAGAAGTCTCAAGGTATTGCTCGCCTGAGGTAGAGTACCTTATGATAAGCTGTAGACCACACTATCTACAAAGAGAGTCCTCATCTATACTATTCGTAGCCGTCTATTTACCACCTAAGACCACACTCAACCAACTCTATAAGGCCATAAGCAAACAAGAAAATGCTCACCCAGAAGCGGCACTCCTAGTGGACTTTAATGCAGGAAAACTTCAATCAGTTTTACCACATTTTTACCAGCATGTCACGTGCAACCAGGGGGAAAAAAACTGCAGACCACCTTTACTCCACACACAGAGATGCATACAAAGCTCTCCCCCGTCCTCTATTTGGCAAATCTGACCATAATTCTATCCTCCTGATTGCTCTTGCTTACAAGCAAAAACTAAAACAGGAAGTACCAGTGACTCGCTCAATACGGAAGTGGTCAGATGATGCGGATGCTAGGCTACAGGATTGTTTTAGCAAAACAGCACAGACTGGAATATGTTTTGGGATTCATCCAATGGCATTGAGGAGTATACCACCTCAGTCATCAGCTTCATCAACAAGTGCATCGACAACGTCGTTCACACAGTGACCGTACATACATATCCCAACCAGAAGCCATGGATTACAGGCAACATCTGCATCGAGCTAAAGGCTAGAGCTGCCGCTTTCAAGGAGCGGGACACTAATCTGGATGCCTATAAGAAATCCCTCTATGCCCTCAGACGAACCATCAAACAAGCAAAGCGTCAATACAGGATTAAGATTGAATCCTACTACACCGGCTCTGAAGCTCATCAGAAGTGGCAGGGCTTAAATAAACTATTAAGGACTACAAAGGGAAACCCAGACGTGAGCTGCCCAGTGACGCGAGCCTATCAGACGAGCTAAATGCATTTTATGCTCGCTTCATGGCAAGCAAAACTAAAGCATGCACGAGAGCACCAGGTGTTCTGGATGACTGTGTGATAACGCTCTCGGTAGCCAATGTGAGCAAGACCTTTAAACAGGTCAACATTAACAAAACCGCGGGGCCAGGTGGATTACAAGGACGTGTACTCAAAGCATGCCCAGACCAAATGGCAAGTGTCTTCACTGATATTTTCAACCTCTCCCGGAATGAGTCTGTAATATGTACATGTTTCAAGCAGACCACCATTGTCTCTGTGCCCAAGGAAGCGAAGGTAACCTGCATAAATGATTACTGCCCCGTAGCACTCACGTCGGTAGCCATGAAGTGCTTTGAAAGGCTGGTCATTGCTCACATCAACAGCATCCTCCTGGATACCATAGACCCACTCCAATTCGCATACCGCCCCCACTGATCCACAGATGACGCAATCTCAATCGCACTCCACACTGCCCTTTCCTACCTGGACAAAAGGAACACCTATGTGAGAATGCTGTTCATTGACTACAGCTCAGCGTTCAACAACATAGTGCCCACAAAGCTCATCACTAAGCTAAGGACCCTGGGACTAAACACCTCCTTCTGCAACTGGATCCTGGACTTCCTGACGGGCCGCCCACAGGTGGTAAGGGTAGGCAACAACACATCTGCCACGCTGATCCTCAACACTGGGGCCCCTCAGGGGTGTGTAGTTAGTCCCCTCCTGTACTCCCCACGACTGTGTGACCAAACACAACTCCAACACCATCCTTAAGTTTGCTGACAACACAACAGTGGTAGGCCTGATCACCGACAACGATGAGACAGCATATAGGGTGGAGGTCAGAGAACTGACAGTGTGGTGCCAGGACAACAACCTCTCCCTCATTGTGAGCAAGACAAAGGAGCTGATCATGGACTACAGGAAAAGGAGGGCCGAACACGCCCCCATTAACATCAGTGGAGCGGGTGGAGAGTTTCAAGTTCCTTGGTGTCCACATCAACAACGATCAATCATGGTCCAAACACACCAAGACAGTTGTGAAGAGGGCACGACAAAACCTTTTCAACCTCAGGAGACTGAAAGTATTTGGCATGGGTCCCCAGATCCTCAAAAAGGTCTACAGCTGCACCATCAAGAGCATCCTGACTGGTTGCATCACCGCCTGGTATGGCAAATGCTCGGCTTCTGACCGTAAGGCACTACAGAGGGTAGTGCGTACCACCCAGTACATCACTGGGGCCAAGCTTCCTGCAATCCAGGACCTATATAGGCAGTGTCAGGGGAAAGCCCATAAAATTGTCAGAGACTCCAGTCACCCAAATCATAAACTGTTTCTCTGCTACTGCACAGCAAGCGGTACCGGAGCGCCAAGTCTAGGACCAAAAGGCTCCTTATGTAAGGGGTGCATAACTGGTGGCAGGGAAGTCAGACGCAGGAGAGCAGAACTAGGTAATAGCCGGAGCAGTTTAATTTCAAAACCAACGGCATAAAGAATAACAAACATGGGTACAAAACCCGTCGTGCACCAGTAAACATGTGTACAAGCACTTACATCAAACAATTCCACACAAAGACATGGGGGGAACAGAGGGTTAAATAGACAACACTTAATGGGGGAAATGAAAACCAGGTGTGTAGGAAAACAAGACAAACAAATGGAAAATGAAAAGTGGATCGACGATGGCTAGAAGACCGGCGACGCAGACCGCCGAAAGCCGCCCGAACAAGGAGAGGAACCGACTTCGTTGGAAGTCGTGACAGTACCCCCCCGACACACGGCTCCAACAACGGGCCGCCACCGGCCTCGAGGACGACCCGGCGGGCGAGGTGCAGGGCGATCCGGACGGAGACGGTGGAACTCCCGCGGCATTGAAGGGTCCAACACGTCGTCCACCGGAACCCAGCATCTCTCCTCCGGACTGTACCCTCCCAGTCCACGAGGTACTGAAGGCCCCTCGCCCGACACCTCGAATCCAGTATGGATCAAACGGAGTACGCCGGGGCCCCCTCGATGTCCAGAGAGGGCGGAGGAACCTCATGCACCTCAGACTCCTGGAGCGGGCCAGCCACCACCGGCCTGAGGAGAGACACATGGAACGAGGGGTTAATACGGTAATCGGGGGGAAGCTGTAACCTGTAACTCACCTCGTTCAGTCTCCTCAGGACTTTAAATGGCCCCACAAACCACGGACCCAGCTTCCGGCAGGGCAGGCGGAGGGGCAGGTTTCGGGTCGAGAGCCAGACCCGGTTCCCCGGTGTGAACACCGGGGCCTCACTGCAGTGACGGTCTGCGCTGGCTTTCTAGCACAGCACGGTGCACTGAAGGGGAACATGAGCGGCGTACCATGTCTCCTCCGCGCGCCGAACCAGTCGTCCACCGCAGGAGCCTCGGTCTGACTCTGATGCCAAGGAGCCAGAACCGGCTGATACCCCAGTATGCACTGGAAGGGGGAGAGGTTAGTGGAGGAGTGGCGGAGCGAGTTCTGGGCCATCTCTGCCTAGGGCACGAACGCTGCCCACTCCCCTGGCCGGTCCTGGCAATAAGACCTCAGAAACCTACCCACATCCTGGTTAACTCTCTCCACCTGCCCGTTACCCTCGGGGTGAAAACGTGAGGTAAGACTGATCAAGACCCCCAGACATTCCATGAATGCCCTCCAGACCCTCGACGTGAACTGGGGACCCCGATCAGACATTATATCCTCAGGCACCCCGTAGTGACGGAAGACATGTGTAAATAGGGCCTCCGCAGTCTGTAGGGCCGTAGGGAGACCGGGCATAGGGAGGAGATGGCAGGACTTAGAAAATAGGTCCACAACGACCAGGATCGTGGTGTTACCCTGTGAAGGAGGAAGATCAGTGAGGAAATCCATCGACAGGTGCGACCAAGGCCATTGTGGAACGGGTAAGGGGTGTAGCTTACCTCTGGGCAGGTGCCTAGGAGCCTTACACTGGGCGCACACAGAGCAGGAGGAAACATAAAACCTCACATCGTTAGCCAAAGTGGACCACCAGTACTTCCCACTCAGACAGCACACCGTCCGACCGATGCCTGGATGACCAGAGGAGGGTAACGTGTGGGTCCAATAGATCAGCCGGTCACGGACAGCAGACGGAACGTACAGACGCCCAGCGGGACACTGGAGGGTACTGTAAACGTACCAGTCCGCCCTTCAGCAGTGAGGTAATGGGAGCCGCTACCTGACCAAACCCCGGATAAACCTCTGGTAGTAATTGGCAAACCCTACAAACCGCTGCACCTCCTTTATCGTGGTGGGAGTCGGCCAATTACACACGGCTGCAATGCGGTCACTCTCCATCTCCACCCCTGAGGTGGAAATGCGTTACCCTAGGAAGGAGACGGACTGTTGGAAGAACAGGCATTTCTCAGCCTTGACGTACAGGTCATGCTCCAACAGTCAACCCAGCACCCTGCGTACCAGGGACACATGCTCGGCGCGTGTAGTGGAGTATATCAGAATGTCATCAATAAACATCACTACACCCTGCCCGTGCAGGTCCCTGAAAATCTTGTCTACAAAGGCTTGGAAGACTGATGGAGCATTCATCAACCCGTACGGCATGACGAGGTTCTCATAATGCCCTGAGGTCGTACTGAACGCCGTCTTCCACTCGTCTCCCTCCCGGATACGCACCAGGTTGTAAGCGCTCCTGAGATCTAGTTTGGTGAAGAATGGCGCCCCGTGCACTGACTCAATCGCAGTGGCGATAAGAAGTAGCGGGTAACTGTACCTCACAGTGATCTGATTTAGGCCTCGGTAGTCAATACACGGCGCAGACCTCCCTTCATCTTCTTCACAAAAAATAAACTCGAGGAGGCGGGTGAAGTGGAGGACCGAATGTACCCCTGATGCAGGGATTCAGAGACATATGTTTCCATAGCCGCCGTCTCCACCTGTGAGAGGGGGTACACGTGACTCCTGGGAAGTGAGGCGTCTACCAGGAGATTTACCGCACAATCCCCCCGTCGACGTTGTGGTAATTGAGTCGCCTTCTTTTTGGAGAAGGCGAGAGCCAAATCGGCATATTCGGGGGGAATGCGCACGGTGGAGATCTGGTCTGGACTTTCCACCGTAGTAGCACCAACGGAAACCCCTAAACACCTCCCTGAGCACTCTTGCGACCACCCCATGAGAGCCCTCCGTTGCCATGAAACAGTGGGGTCATGACAAGCTAACCAGGGTAGGCCCAGCACCACGGGAAATGCAGGAGAGTCAATGAGGAAGAGACTGATTCTTTCCGTGTGACCCCCCCGCGACACCATGCCCAGAGGAGCGGTGGCTTCCCTAATCAACCCTGACCCTAATGGTCGACTGTCTAAGGCATGAACTGGGAAGGGCATAGCCACTGGAACGATGGGGATCCCTAACCTATGGGCAAATGATCTGTCTATAAAATTTCCAGCCGCGCCTGAATGGACGAGCGCCTTATGCTGGGAATGCGGGGGAAACTCAGGAAAAGTTACAAACAAAAACATGCGTGCAACAGAGGGCTCTGGGTGAGAATGGTGCTTTCTCACCTGGGGTGATGCCAGAGTGCCCTGTCTGCTGCCTCAACTCCCAGAGGAACCAACCCGACACCAACCGGCAGTGTGACCTCTGCAGCCACAGATGGTGCACGAGACGGAACCTACTCCGGTCTCCCTGAGCGCAGCACCTCCCAGCTCCATTGGCATCGGAGCGGTGGTGCTGGGGAATGGAACCGACAGACCCTGCTCTGGACGTCCGTGGGTAGCCAGCAGATTATCCAACCGAATGGACAGGTCCACCAGCTGGTCGAAGGTGAGGGTGGTGTCCCTGCAGGCCAACTCCCAACGGACGTCCTCGCGCAAACTGCAGCGATAGTGGTCGATCAGGGCCCTGTCATTCCATCCCGCGCCGGCGGCCAGGGTCCGAAAGTCCATGGCGAACTCCTGGGCGCTCCTCGTCCCCTGCCTCAGATGGTAGAGACGTTCACCCGCCGCTCTACCCTCGGGCGGGTGGTCGAAGACCGCCCGGAAACGGCAGGTGAAATCCTCGAATTGGTCCAGCGCCGCATCTCCTTCTCCCCACACGGCATTGTCCTACTCCAGGGCCTTCCTTGAGAGGCACGAGACGAGGGCGGACACCATCTCACGGCCCGAAGGAGCAGGGTGGACCGTTGCCAGATAGAGATCTAGCTGCAATAGGAAACCCTGGCAGCGTGCAGCCGTCCCGTCGTACTCTCGGGGAAGGGCGAGACGAATCCCACTGGGACCGGGTGAAGGGGGGGCGAGTAGTGGAGACCCTGGTTGTGCTGGTGGAGGCGCTGGAGGAACTCCCTGTCTCTCCCAACGGTCCATGGTTTGGACGACACGGTCCATGGCGGCGCCCCCACCTATATGTACAAATGACCTCTAACCTGTACCCTCGCACAGTTACATATAGCCTCGTTATTGTTATGTTATTGTGTTACTTTTTAGTATTTTTATTTTAGTTTATTTGGTAAATATTTTCTTAACTTCTTGAACTGCACTGTTGGTTAAGGGCTTGTAAGTAAGCATTTCATGGTAGGTTCTACACTTGTATTTGGCACATGTGACAAATACATTTTGATTTGATTTGATTTCATGTCAAATATACCAAATGTCAGCCATTTCTAGCCTGAGTACCATCAGCAATGACAAGTGTCTTCCCACTATGCTCAGTGAAGAGGCTAAAACCAACTTCTTACTCAAGTAGAACATTTACAGAGACACACACACACTGCACTGGGCCAGAAGGCTTTGGGACCCTCAGGCAGAGTGAGAAAGGGGATGGGGGGGCGGGGTGGGGGGGGGGGTGCTGACGTTCCCCGTGCACAGGCTTGTCACCGTGGATACCTCTGCTGTTTGCGGCCAGTGTGAATCCGGAGGAGACTCCGCTTTTTAGAAACGAGCTGACTGAGGAGACACACAAGTCAGAGGGAGATAGGGTGAGGAAGAGGAGGATAGGAGAAGAGGAAGAGAGAGGAGAGGCCGGGTGAGGGGTGCAGAGACGAAGAAGAGGAGGAGAGGAAGGGCGGGTGAGGAAGAGGAGGAGAAGAGGAAGAGAGAAAGAGCGGGTGAGGGGTGCAGAGGAGAAGAGAAGAGAAAGAGAGGAAGAGGAGAAAAGGAGGTGAGGAAGAGGAGAGGTGAGGAAATGGAGGAGAGAGAGGAGGAGAGGAAAAGAGGAGGAGAGGAAAAGAGGAGGTGAGGAAGAGGAGGAAAGGAGGTGAGGAAGAGGAGGAGAGGTGAGGAAGAGGAGGAGAGGAGAAAGAAGGAGAGGAAGAGGAGGAAAAAGAGAAGAGGAGAGGAAGAGGAAGAGGAGGGGAGGTGGTGAGAATGAAGAGGAGAGAGGAGAGGAGGTAGGAGAGAGGAGGAGAGAAGTGGAGGAAAGGAGGTGAGGAAGAGGAGGAGAGGTGAGGAAGAGGAGGAGGAGTGGTGTACAGAGGTAGTGAGATCATAATGGTGAAGATGGGAGGAGGGAGGTGAAGAAAAGTAGAGGACAGGGTGAAGCGGAAGACCAGTACTGCCTCTCATCAGTCTAAAATGGCTTCCTTTCCTAGTCTCCTTTCACGCTGAAGGATTGCCAAGTGAAAGCATGTGTCCCTGTTGGCCCCCAACATATTGCTTTCCCCTACACTTCCTTTGTTTTCAGACCAGACTAGACAAAGAAAAGGAGGCAAAGAAAGCAAGCCATGTCAATTTATTGAGAAGCACCCCATTGAGGAGGGAGGTAAGGAGTAGGGATGTGTGAACGGAGTGTGTTGAGTTGGGGATGTAGTGTAGGCAGTCAGAGTGCATGTATAGGAAGCAGTTCACTTCAGTATGTCCATGATTAGACTGCAGCCGCCTTACCAGAATATCTAAGTAATAAGCTCCACACCTATCCATTTTCTTATTGACTTGGAAGGCACACTGCCATCAATGTGTGTTATTAATGTATTTATGTACATGCAGTACTATTTAATCTACAGTATGAAAAAATATCACCGGTTCATATTGAGGGGCCACAAGACCAAACATATACCTTGGAAAACATGGCATGTTATTGTCTGTATTAACAGGCATGTTATTGTATGTATTAACAGGCATGTTATCGTATGTATTAACAGGCATGTTATTGTATGTATTAACAGGCATGTTATTGTATGTATTAACAGACATGTTATTGTATGTATTAACAGGCATGTTATTGTATGTATCTGTCATGCTGGGTTGTGCTCTACTGTTTTTCTACTGCCATGTTGGAACCATGCCTGTATGATCACAGCACCACTTCCTAGCATGTTGGAACCATGCCTGTACGATCACAGCACCACTTCCTAACATGTTGGAACCATGCCTGTATGATCACAGCACCACTTCCTAGCCTGTTGGAACCATGCCTGTACGATCACAGCACCACTTCCTAGCATGTTGGAACCATGCCTGTATGATCACAGCACCACTTCCTAGCATGTTGGAACCATGCCTGTATGATCACAGCACCACTTCCTAGCATGTTGGAACCATGCCTGTACGATCACAGCACCACTTCCTAGCCTGTTGGAACCATGCCTGTATGATCACAGCACCACTTCCTAGCTCGATGTGTCAGAGAGAATGCAGAGACACACACATTCAGAAGACAAGAACAAACCTGCAAGGGACTTCTGCCTTCCTGAGAACAGGGTTGATGGAGGGATGGCATGGAAGAGAGAGGGATGATGGAAGAGAGAGAGGATGAATGGATGAGGGTGATGGAGTTGACATGAGGATGAATCAGACGAGGAAAGACAATGAGAGGCAGGGAGGGAGCAGTCGGTGCTATTAATTACAAACAGGTCTGAGATCAGTGACATGTGGTTAGATACACAACAGCACATCCACACAGGAACCACAGACCAGAGAACAGCCAGCATCCTCCTTATAGCATAAACCAGTTTGATGCTATAAGGAGTAAACACCTGCGGTATCCTCTGGTGAACCACAGTCATTTTATCCAGTGGATTATTTATCAGAGGATTAATGACACAAATGATGATCAAAAGAACAGGGCCTAATGTACTGAACAGAATACCACAATGTACTGAACAGAATACCACAATGTTGTTCAACTGTGTGTGACTGTGAGTGAAGGTGACGGTTTGTTTGTGTGTGTATGGGGTGTATCTATATATTGGTGTGTCGTGTATCAGTGTGTTGATGTATCTGTGTGTGTGTGTGTTGCGTGGTGCGTACCTGTCCCCTGACATGTAGGGGGAGCTGTAGGGCCGTAGCCCAGACAGCAGGGTGTGGTGGGAGTTGTGAAGGACCTTCTTGGCGCTACGCCGTCGCTGAAGGTGACTGAACAGTAGCGTCAGTTCTCTGACCCCACATGCCCAAATAAGAAAACAAATGAAAGAAACAAAGGACAAAACAACAACTCATAAAAAGGGTCAAATTAAGAGTCAAAACAT
>NC_042990.1:29790501-29860501 GCF_901001165.1 Salmo trutta
GATTATTACAGCCTCCTGTAGGGGACGACAGATAGAGAGAACATCACGATTATTACAGCCTCCTGTAGGGGGAGACTGAGAGAGAGAACACCCCGGTTATTACAGCCTCCTGTAGGGGACGACAGATAGAGAGAACATCACGATTATTACAGCCTCCTGTAGGGGGAGACTGAGAGAGAGAACATCACGATTATTACAGCCTCCTGTAGGGGGAGACTGAGAGAGAGAACATCACGATTATTACAGCCTCCTGTAGGGGGAGACTGAGAGAGAGAGGGTCTGACCATTAAATAACAGTAAGAGAGAAGGGGCTAGGCCATAAAGGAGAGAGCAACTAAGAGAGATATTGGAGGGTAAGAGGGAGAGAGATATAAAAGAGAAAGGGGATGAGCGAGAGAGCAAAAGTAAAAGGAGAAAGAGAGAGAGGCAGAGGGAGAGAGCAGAAGCAGAAAGCCATCCTCCATTACCTCCTTCTAAAGCTAAAAGAGGAGGAAGTGATTATAGGACGGCTGTTAGGATTAGTGGATCATGTCTGGGATTTCTTGCATAGTCAACAATAAGTCCTCTCGCCTGCTTACACCACAGTTTCTTACACTGCTGTTCCTCCGCGAGACAACACACACACACACACTCAGCGGCAGGCATGACGGCACGTAGAATCAGACACACACACACACACATCATCACAGTGAGATGGATGACAATTGGTGACCATGAGCGGTTTGTGTGTGTGTGTCTGTGTCTGACCCAAGTCATAGATGGTTCTCTCTGCTACCGCGCGGCAAGCGGTACCGATGCACCAAGTCTGGAACCAACAGGACCCTGAACAGCTTCTACCCCGATGCCATAAGACTGCTAAATAAGACTGCTAAATAAGACTGCTAAATAGCTATTCAAATTGCTACCCGCTGCCGCTACTGTCTATTATCTATCCTGCTGCCTAGTCACTTTAACCCTACCTATATGTACCTCATACCCCTGCACATTGACTCAGTACTTGTACTCCCTGTATACAGCCATGTTATTTTTACTCTTTATTGTTATTCGTTATTCATTGTTTATTTATTCCTTGTGTCACTATTTCAATTATTGTAACAATAGTTGTCGTTTTGTTGAAGGGAGGACCAAGGCGCAGCGGGAATGTGAATACTCATACTTTTAATAAACTCAAGTAAGGCATCCACAGGAAAAAACAATAAACACGACAGCAACAGTTTTGCAGGCTAACAAACGCAGTGCAAAAACATCTACCCACAACCCCAAAGAAAAACACACACTACTATATAGGACTCCCAATCTAAGGCAACTCAACACACCTGCCTTCAATTGGGAGTCCAATCACCAACACAACACTAAACACACACAAAAACCCTGCCACATCCTGACCAAAACTAACACAATTACGCCCTCTGCTGGTCAGGACGTGACAATTATTTAACTTTTTTATCTTTAACTCTGCTTAAGTAAGCATTTCACAGTTAGTCTACACCTGTTGTTTATGAAGCATGTGACAAATAAAATGTGATTTGATCTGACACACACACACAGAGAGAGAGCAGACTCAGTAGCCACAGGTACTGTGACAGGAGTAGTGTGTGTGTGTGTGTGTGTGTGTGTGCGTGCGTGCGTGCGTGCGTGCGTGTGTGGAGACAGTACATGTAGAGATGGAACTCTGCTGTCTGTCTCTATATTTCATCTCCTCTCAGGTAGGTCAACAGTACGCTGCTTCACTGGAGACTGGACTTACATCAGTCAACATTTAGTCTTAACACAAGGGGCCGGTTTCCCAGACATAGATTAAGCTTTGTTCTGGACTTAAAACATATTTCAGTGTAGATTCTCCGTTGTCCATGCTTTTTAGTTCAGGAGTCTTTGTCTGGGAAAAGAGCCCTAAATCACTGCAAAAAAAGAAATCATTTTACACACTCAATAGTAATCCAACTTCAACAAATAAACACAGACACCACTCACAATGTCTAGAAGTTGGCTCGTTAAAAGTGTTTAGTTGAAAAATATGTAGGCCATTGTAAGTTTGGAGAAGGACTTTCACCACAATATTGATCATATTTGTAGACAAGACAGTTTGTTGGTTTCAACATGTATTGCTTGGCAGTTAGCACAAAAAACTGTTTTATGTAGTATATTCAATCTGATTAAGTAATGTCTTAATAGTGATCAAATCAACGTTTATTTGTCAGGTGCACAGAATACAACAGCTGTAAACAGTACAGTGAAATGCTTACTGGTAATGTCACGTCCTGGCCAGTATAAGGGTTAATTAGTATTGTAGTTTGGTCAGGACGTGACAGAGGGTATTTGTTTTATGTGGTTCGGGGTGGTGTGTTTGTTTAAAGGGTGTTTGATGTAGTATTTCCGGGGTTGTGGTTTATAGTCTATGTTTATGTATTTCTATGTGTAGTCTGGTGAGAGTGTTTCTATGTTGTGTTGATTGGGGTTGGGACTCTCAGTTGAAGGCAGGTGTTGTCTATCTGCCTTTGATTGAGAGTCCCATATATTGGGGTGTGTTTGTGTTTGTGATTCGTGGGTGATTGTTCTGTGTTAAGCTTAGCTTGGCCAGACTGTTTGTAGTTGTTCGTTCGTTCGTTCGTTCGTTCGTTCGTTCGTTCGTTTCTTTGTTATTTTTGTACGTTCATTTTTTGTAGTCAATAAAACTCAAGATGAGCATACACGTACCTGCTGCGGTTTGGTCCTCTTTCACCAACGACAACCGTGACAGGTAAACTATTCCTCAACAATGCAGTACTCAATATTAAAGGCAAAGAAGTAGACAAGTATCAAATAGAAAATAAAGAAATAGATAAGTGACCAACTGTTCCGTCCATTTGATTGACTGTTCCAAGTCATGGCCAGAGAAGCTCTGTGAGGGGAGTAGGGGGACAGGTGTAGGAGTCACGGCCAGAGAAGCTCTGTGAGGGGAGTAGGGGGACAGGTGTAGGAGTCATGGCCAGAGAAGCTCTGTGAGGGGAGTAGGGGGACAGGTGTAGGAGTCACGGCCAGAGAAGCTCTGTGAGGGGAGTAGGGGGACAGGTGTAGGAGTCATGGCCAGAGAAGCTCTGTGAGGGGAGTAGGGGGACAGGTGTAGGAGTCATGGCCAGAGAAGCTCTGTGAGGGGAGTAGGGGGACAGGTGTAGGAGTCATGGCGAGAGAAGCTCTGGGAGGGGAGGAGGGGGACAGGTGTAGGAGTCATGGCCAGAGAAGCTCTGTGAGGGGAGTAGGGGGACAGGTGTAGGAGTCATGGCCAGAGAAGCTCTGTGAGGGGAGTAGGGGGACAGGTGTAGGAGTCATGGCCAGAGAAGCTCTGTGAGGGGAGTAGGGGGACAGGTGTAGGAGTCATGGCCAGAGAAGCTCTGTGAGGGGAGTAGGGGGACAGGTGTAGGAGTCATGGCCAGAGAAGCTCTGTGAGGGGAGTAGGGGGACAGGTGTAGGAGTCATGGCCAGACAGCTCTGTGAGGGGAGTAGGGGGACAGGTGTAGGAGTCATGGCCAGAGAAGCTCTGTGAGGGGAGTAGGGGGACAGGTGTAGGAGTCATGGCCAGAGAAGCTCTGTGAGGGGAGTAGGGGGACAGGTGTAGGAGTCATGGACAGAGAAGCTCTGTGAGGGGAGTAGGGGGACAGGTGTAGGAGTCATGGCCAGAGAAGCTCTGTGAGGGGAGTAGGGGGACAGGTGTAGGAGTCATGGCCAGAGAAGCTCTGTGAGGGGAGTAGGGGGACAGGTGTAGGAGTCATGGCCAGAGAAGCTCTGTGAGGGGAGTAGGGGGACAGGTGTAGGAGTCATGGCCAGAGAAGCTCTGTGAGGGGAGTAGGGGGACAGGTGTAGGAGTCATGGCCAGAGAAGCTCTGTGGGGAGTAGGGGGACAGGTGTAGGAGTCATGGCCAGAGAAGCTCTGTGAGGGGAGTAGGGGGACAGGTGTAGGAGTCATGGCCAGAGAAGCTCTGTGAGGGGAGTAGGGGGACAGGTGTAGGAGTCATGGCCAGACAGCTCTGTGAGGGGAGTAGGGGGACAGGTGTAGGAGTCATGGCCAGAGAAGCTCTGTGAGGGGAGTAGGGGGACAGGTGTAGGAGTCATGGCCAGAGAAGCTCTGTGAGGGGAGTAGGGGGACAGGTGTAGGAGTCATGGCCAGAGAAGCTCTGTGAGGGGAGTAGGGGGACAGGTGTAGGAGTCATGGCCAGAGAAGCTCTGTGAGGGGAGTAGGGGCACAGGTGTAGGAGTCATGGCCAGACAGCTCTGTGAGGGGAGTAGGGGGACAGGTGTAGGAGTCATGGCCAGAGAAGCTCTGTGAGGGGAGTAGGGGGACAGGTGTAGGAGTCATTGCCAGAGAAGCTCTGTGAGGGGAGTAGGGGGACAGGTGTAGGAGTCATGGCCAGACAGCTCTGTGAGGGGAGTAGGGGGACAGGTGTAGGAGTCACGGCCAGAGAAGCTCTGTGAGGGGAGTAGGGGGACAGGTGTAGGAGTCATGGCCAGAGAAGCTCTGTGAGGGGAGTAGGGGGACAGGTGTAGGAGTCACGGCCAGAGAAGCTCTGTGAGGGGAGTAGGGGGACAGGTGTAGGAGTCATGGCCAGAGAAGCTCTGTGAGGGGAGGAGGGGGACAGGTGTAGGAGTCATGGCCAGAGAAGCTCTGTAAGGGGAGTAGGGGGACAGGTGTAGGAGTCATGGCCAGAGAAGCTCTGTGAGGGGAGTAGGGGACAGGTGTAGGAGTCATGGCCAGAGAAGCTCTGTGAGGGGAGTAGGGGGACAGGTGTAGGAGTCATGGCCAGAGAAGCTCTGTGAGGGGAGTAGGGGGACAGGTGTAGGAGTCATGGCCAGACAGCTCTGTGAGGGGAGTAGGGGGACAGGTGTAGGAGTCAAGGCCAGAGAAGCTCTGTGAGGGGAGTAGGGGGACAGGTGTAGGAGTCACGGCCAGAGAAGCTCTGTGAGGGGAGTAGGGGGACAGGTGTAGGAGTCACGGCCAGAGAAGCTCTGTGAGGGGAGTAGGGGGACAGGTGTAGGAGTCACGGCCAGACAGCTCTGTGAGGGGAGTAGGGGGACAGGTGTAGCAGTCACGGCCAGAGAAGCTCTGTGAGGGGAGTAGGGGGACAGGTGTAGGAGTCATGGCCAGAGAAGCTCTGTGAGGGGAGTAGGGGGACAGGTGTAGGAGTCATGGCCAGAGAAGCTCTGTGGGGGGAGTAAGGGGACAGGTGTAGGAGTCATGGCCAGAGAAGCTCTGTGAGGGGAGTAGGGGGACAGGTGTAGGAGTCATGGCCAGAGAAGCTCTGTGAGGGGAATAGGGGGACAGGTGTAGGAGTCGTGGCCAGACAGCTCTGTGAGGGGAGTAAGGGGACAGGTGTAGGAGTCATGGCCAGACAGCTCTGTGAGGGGAGTAGGGGGACAGGTGAAGGAGTCATGGCCAGACAGCTCTGTGAGGGGAGTAGGGGGACAGGTGTAGGAGTCATGGCCAGAGAAGCTCTGTGAGGGGAGTAGGGGGACAGGTGTAGGAGTCACGGCCAGACAGCTCTGTGAGGGGAGTAGGGGGACAGGTGTAGGAGTCACGGCCAGAGAAGCTCTGTGAGGGGAGTAGGGGGACAGGTGTAGGAGTCACGGCCAGAGAAGCTCTGTGAGGGGAGTAGGGGGACAGGTGTAGGAGTCATGGCCAGAGAAGCTCTGTGAGGGGAGTAGGGGGACAGGTGTAGGAGTCATGGCCAGAGAAGCTCTGTGAGGGGAGTAGGGGGACAGGTGTAGGAGTCATGGCCAGAGAAGCTCTGTGAGGGGATTAGGGGGACAGGTATAGGATCTCCGATGTAGATACTCCCACAACAACCAGTACATCTGTCAGATCGATTACCGCGTGTCCTGCCGGGACCTGATCCAGACCAGAAGGCACAACATCTGGGTGAGAGAGGGTATGACAACACCCAGTGGTGGAAAAAGTACTCAATTTTCATACTTGAGTAAAAGTAAAGATACCTTAATAGAAAATGACTCAAGCAAAAGTGAAAGTCACCCAGTAAAATACTACTTGAGTAAAAGTCTAAAAGTATTTGGTTTTAAATATACTTAAGTAAATGGAATTGCTTAAATGTACTTAAGTATCAAAAGTAAAAGTAAAAGTAAATCATTTAAACTTGTATTTGTTTTTTATTTCCAGATAGCCAGGGGCACACTCCAACACTCAGACATAATTTACAAACAAAGCATTTGTGTTTAGTGAGTCAGATCAGAGGCAGTAGCTATGACCAGGGATTTTCTCTCGATAAGTGTGTGAATTGGACCATTTTCCTGCCAAAATGTATCGAGTACATTTGGGTATCAGGGAAAATGTTTGGAGATTCAACAGCAGGTTACACCAGGTAGGCACCTGTGGATCTGGGTGGCTTTGGTTCAGGATATTGTTGAGCTTGTGTTTTCAAAAACAGGTGAGTTTTTTTCTTCTTCTCGTAACAGCGAAATTTGCTGATTTCTGGTGTGTGTGTGTGTGTGTGTTACACACCAGGTGGACAAGTTTCCCTTCTCTCTTTCCTCAGTCCCAGCTGACTCTCTTGGTTCTAACAGAGGTGGCGTGTGTCTCAGCACTGCTGTTCGTGTGTCACACTCTCTCTGCAGCGGGTCTTCAAGCACAAGAACACCCCCAACGTAGATCCTGACAGCATAGGCACTGCTGTATTGTCTGGACTCTACGCCCACATAGATCCACAGCCCATAGACACTGCAACCAACGCTCCAGTTAGCTTGACCATAGATGAGTACATAGAGATGGACGTCACTGGCCAAGCCGGCCACTATCAGAGCCTGGTATCAACCACCAATTAGATCACTGTATCTGGCAGAGTCAAAAGTTGTCCACCAATTAGATCACTGTATAGAGAAGAGTCAGAAGTTGTCCACCAATACAAATATTAATGAAAGTTAAACTAATCTAAACCAAACTAATAAAGCTTCTTGAAATCTACTGCGTGCTATTCTATTCTATTGTCTTCTATTCTACACCCATCATCTGTCTGTAATGCAGTAACTTCAATGAGCTGACAGGGACCGCTGTTTGTTTTAGAGTGATGGAGTGACATGAGTGTGTCACGTCCTGACCAGTAATAGGGATTATTTGTTATTGTAGTTTGGTCAGGACGTGGCAGAGGGTATTTGTTTTATGTGGTTCGGGGGTTATGTGTATGTAGAGGGGTGTTGTATTTATGTGTTCCGGGGTTTTTGGTGTATGTTCTTGTTTTGGTATTCTAGGTTTTTCTAGTTTGTGTATTTCTTTGTTGGTCTGTGTGGCTCTCGATCAGGAACAGCTGTACATCGTTGTTCCTGATTGAGAGTCATATTTAGGGAGCTTGTTTTCACCTGGTTGATTGTGGGTAGTTGTATTTTGCACTGCTGTTATTATTAGCCTGTGAAACTGTCGGTCTTTGTTTATTGTTTTCATGTTCACTTTAATTAAATAAATTAAAGTATGAGTATTCGCTGCGCCTTGGTCCCCTTCTCTCTTCAATGACGACCGTTACAGAACTACCCACCAACCACGGACCAAGCAGCGGAGAAAGGAGCAGCAGGAGAAGAATTATATGGACTATCTGGAACCCTGAACATGGGAGGAAATTCTGGACGGGGCTGGACCTTGGCATCAGGCTGGGGAATACCGTCGCCCACTGGCGGAAATAGAGGCAGCCAAGGCGGAACGGAGCCGGTATGAGGCATTGTACGCGCCGATGGGGAAGCACGAGAGGCACCCCCAAGAATTTGTTGGGGAGGGGCACACGGGTAGTTTGGCTGGGCCAAGGGTGAGCCCTAAGCCAGCTCCCGTGCTTATTATGGGAAGCATTTGGAGCGAAGAGCGCCGCAGTATGCTGTAGAGCGCACGATATCGCCCATACGCACGCACAGTCCGGTGCGAGCGATCCCAGCCCCTCGCAAGTGCCGTGCTAGAGTAGGCATCCAGCCTGGAAGGAGGATGCCTGCGCAGCGCATCTGGCCACCAGTGCGCCTCCTAGGCCCAGGCTACCCTACACCTGCTCTACGCACGGCAACCATCAGGCCTCTGCACAGCCCAGTTCACCCTGTACCAGCACTCTGCTCGTGCAGGGCTGCTATTACCATCCAGCCAGGACGGGTTGTGCAGGAGGTGCGCTCCAGACCTCCATTGCCTTCCCATGGCCCGGTGTTTCCAGTTCCTGCTTCTCGTGCTGGCCCTGAGGTGCGAATCCCTAGTCTGGCACGTCCAGTACCAACACCACGCACCAGACCTCCAGTGCGTCAGCCCAGTCCTATTCAGCCTGTTCCCGCTCCTCGCACTAGGCTTAAAGTGCGTGTCTCCAGTCTGGTACCTCCACTACCAGCCCCACGCACTAGGCTTCCAGTGCGTCAGCTCAGTCTCGAGCTTCTGGCGACAGTACCCCGTCCAGAGTATCCGGCAACAGTACCCCGTCCAGAGTATCCGGCAACAGTACCCCGTCCAGAGTATCCGGCAACAGTACCCCGTCCAGAGTATCCGGCAACAGTACCCCGTCCAGAGTATCCGGCAACAGTGTATAGTCCGGAACCGAGTGAGACGGCCTACAGTCCGGAACCGAGTGAGTCTGCCTGCAGTCCGGAGCCGAGTGAGTCTGCCTGCAGTCCGGAACCGAGTGAGTCTGCCTGCAGTCCGGAGCCGAGTGAGTCTGCCTGCAGTCCGGAACCGAGTGAGTCTGCCTGCAGTCCGGAGCCGGGTGAGTCTGCCTGCAGTCCGGAGCCGAGTGAGTCTGCCTGCAGTCCGGAGCCGGGTGAGTCTGCCCGCAGTCCGGCGCCGGGTGAGTCTGCCCGCAGTCCGGCGCCGGGTGAGTCTGCCCGCAGTCCGGAGCCGGGTGAGTCTGCCCGCAGTCCGGAGCCGGGTGAGTCTGCCCGCAGTCCGGAGCCGGGTGAGTCTGCCCGCAGTCCGGAGCCGGGTGAGTCTGCCCGCAGTCCGGAGCCGGGTGAGTCTGCCCGCAGTCCGGAGCCGGGTGAGTCTGCCCGCAGTCCGGAGCCGGGTGAGTCTGCCCGCAGTCCGGAGCCGGGTGAGTCTGCCCGCAGTCCGGAGCCGGGTGAGTCTGCCGCAGTCCGGAGCCGAGTGAGTCTGCCCGCAGTCCGGAGCCGGGTGAGTCTGCCCGCAGTCCGGCGCCGGGTGAGTCTGCCCGCAGTCCGGAGCCGGGTGAGTCTGCCCGCAGTCCGGAGCCGGGTGAGTCTGCCCGCAGTCCGGAGCCGGGTGAGTCTGCCCGCAGTCCGGAGCCGGGTGAGTCTGCCCGCAGTCCGGAACCGAGTGAGTCTGCCTGCAGTCTGGAGCGTCCAGAGTCGGCTTACAGTCCGGAGCTCCCAGAGACGCTCTAGAGCCCTGAGCATTCGGCAGGGGTGGACAGGTTGGGTGGGGGTAGTAGACCTGAGCCTGAGCCACCTCCAGTATAGGTGGGTTGGGGAGGGGGGCGTGTAGCACAGGAGCCGTCGTTGACGACAGCCACCCTCCCTTCCCTCCCTTTAGTTAAGGTTTTATTTTATTTTTGTTGTTGTTGAGGTGCATACGGGGTCTGCACCTTTGGGGGGGGGGGGGGGGTAATGTCACGTCTTGACCAGTAATAGGGATTATTTGTTATTGTAGTTTGGTCAGGACGTGGCAGAGGGTATTTGTTTTATGTGGTTCGGGGGTTATGTGTATGTAGAGGGGTGTTGTATTTATGTGTTCCGGGGTTTTTGGTGTATGTTCTTGTTTTGGTATTCTAGGTTTTTCTAGTTTGTGTATTTCTTTGTTGGTCTGTGTGGCTCTCGATCAGGAACAGCTGTACATCGTTGTTCCTGATTGAGAGTCATATTTAGGGAGCTTGTTTTCACCTGGTTGATTGTGGGTAGTTGTATTTTGCACTGCTGTTATTATTAGCCTGTGAAACTGTCGTTCTTTGTTTATTGTTTTCGTGTTCACTTTAATGAAATAAATTCAAGTATGAGTATTCACGTACCCGTTGCGCCTTGGTCCCCTTCTCTCTTCAATGACGACCATTACAGAGTGAGAGAGATACAGAGAGAGATAGAGAGAGATGGGAGGAACTAGTTAGAGGCAGAGAGAGAGAGGGGGGTAGAAAGAAAGAGAGACAGGGAAGTACTCATAGTATAAATGCTGAAGAAGGTTGACTAGAGAGAGATAAAGAGGAAGCTGAACAGTCATGGGAAAACAAGAAGAAAAGAGAACACTAACTGGTGACAGGGAGAGAGAGAAAGAGGCAGGGAGAGAGAGAGCGAAAGAGGGAGGAAGAGAGCAAAAGCGAGATAGTTGGGTGGTGTAGATCAGTGAGTTCAGTGAGTTCACTGTAGGTACCCTAGTGTGTGTGTGTGTGTGTGTGTGTGTGTGTGTGTGTGTGTGTGTGTGTGTGTGTGTGTGTGTGTGTGTGTGTGTGTGTGTGTGTGTGTGTGTGTGTGTGTGTGTGTGTGAGAATGGGGTCAATTCGAATTGAAGGCAGTCAGTTAAAGTAAACTGAAATATGAATTCCAAATTGACAGCATCTATTTTCAATGACTTCTCAATAAACTGAATAGTAAAAGCTATTGGTGTGTGTGTGCCTAAGGTTTGAGATTTCAAATAGTATTTGAACCTAGGTCTGAAAAATTGTGTTTATTTTGGAGCAATACTTGCACAATTCCAGGGTATTCAAATAAAGGGAGAGGAAGATTCAGTGGGATAACCAGTGTTTACACTGTAACAGTATATCATCAACCTACTGTAGCTATGATTAAGTATAGTCTGGCCCAGGAGTGTGAAGGTGAACGGAAAGGCTGGAGCAACGAACCGCCCTTGCTGTCTCTGCCTTGCCGGTTCCCCTCTTTCCACTGGGATTCTCTGCCTCTAACCCTATTACAGGGGCTGAGTCACTGACTTACTGGTGTTCTTCCATGCCGTCCATGGGAGGGGTGCGTCACTTGAGTGGGTTGAGTCACTGACGTGGTCTTCCTGTCTGGGTTGGCGCCCCCCCCCTTGGGTTGTGCCATGGCGGAGATCTTTGTGGGCTATACTCGGCCTTGTCTTCGGACGGTAAGTTGGTGGTTGTAGACATCCCTCTAGTGGTGTGGGGGCTGTGCTTTGGCAAAGTGGGTGGGGTTATATCCTGCCTGTTTGGCCCTGTCCGGGGGTATCATCGGATGGGGCCACAGTGTCTTCTGATCCCTCCTGTCTCAGCCTCCAGTATTTATGCTGCAGTAGTTTATGTGTCGGGGGGCTAGGGTCAGTCTGTTACATCTGGAGTATTCTCTTGTCTTATCCGGTGTCCTGTGTGAATTTAAATATGCTCTCTCTAATTCTCTCTTTCTCTCTTTCTTTCTTTCTCTCGGAGGACCTGAGCCCTAGGACCATGCCTCAGGACTACCTGGCATGGTGACTCCTTGCTGTCCCCAGTCCACCTGGCCATGCTGCTGCTCCAGTTTCAACTGTTCTGCCTGCGGCTACAGAACCCTGACCTGTTCACCGGACGTGCTTGTTGCACCCTCGACAACTACTATGATTATTATTATTTGACCATGCTGGTCATTTATGAACATTTTAACATCTTGACCATGTTCTGTTATAATATCCACCCGGCACAGCCAGAAGAGGACTGGCCACCCCTCATAGCCTGGTTCCTCTCTAGGTTTCTTCCTAGGTTTTTGGCCTTTCTAGGCAGTTTTTCCTAGGGAGTTTTTCCTAGCCACCGTGCTTCTTTCACATGCATTGCTTGCTGTTTGGGGTTTTAGGCTGGGTTTCTGTACAGCACTTTGAGATTTCAGCTGATGTACGAAGGGCTATATAAATACATTTGATTTGATTTTGATTTAGCTAGCTTCCAGTCTGCCTTCACCAACCTGTCATTGTCTTGCCAAACAAGGCCATGATATAATGATGTTGAAAGCAAAACCAGACAGGTACTCAGGCTAACATATTACTAATTTAGACTTGTGTTGAGATGGGTTGGCAGGGCCAGTTGGCACTGTACGTTGACTACAAAAAGATTTACAAAAGAGAGTTATTGTATGGATAATCTGGGTCTGTGTGTATCAAGCCTCTCAGAGTAGAAGTGCTGATCTGCCCATCTAATCTTATTCCATGTGTATCTAAAAGCTAAACTGATCCTAAATCAGCCCTCCTACTGTGAGACGCTTGGTACATCCGACCCCTGGAGCTGGGTCTATTGTGGAGGGGATGAAGCCAGGGCTGAGGGCTATTTCTTACCAGGATGAAGAGGCCTTCGTTGGCTATCTTTTGATTGCCTGGGATGGTGGAGAACACAGACAGCACCAGACAGCTGAACACCAGCAGGAAACTGTAACACACACACACACAGAGAGACAGAGACACATGTCAATATACAGTCTACACATGGCCAAAAGCTTGCACAGACACAAAACAAGTTATTTTTCATTGTAGTTCATTCTACTTCATTGTCTTATAGTTTATTAACGCGAGTGTGTTGAACAATGTGACCATTGTCCATTGTGTCCAGAGTAGAGATGTATTTCATAATTACAGCTATGGTGTTGTACACAGAACAGCATGTCCGGCATGCCAGTTTGGAAAACTGAGTGGACACAGATTAAAATGCTTCGGAACGCAGCGGGTTCTTTGAGAGTTGGAGCGTTGCCAGGTGCTGTTGCTCTGACTCCATTCCAGGTGTCCCCAGTGGAAGGTTCTCTGACCCTCTCTTTCCCTTTCACTCTAATGCTCACACACACACACACACACCGCCACACACACACACACACACACACACACACACACACACACACACACACACACACACACACACCGCCACACACACACCGCCACACACACACCGCCACACACACACACACACACCGCCACACACACACCGCCACACACACACCGCCACACACACACACACACATCACCTCCACACTCGGGTCCATGTGAATATTCTGGGAGTACAGTAGGATTAGCCAGGTGGCAGCTGCTGTTGCTTCTGGGGTAGAGGCCAGGTCTCACAGTATGAGAACACTTCTCACAACCCCAAACAGTCTCAAGCGCTCCAGCTCATAATCACACACACACACACTCTCCACTGACATCACTGTGAGGGCTAACGAAGGCCATGACCTCTAAAACCCCATATTACAACAACCGCAATCTAACCACAAAGATAAACTGTTGCATGAATAGAGCAATAACACTGAGTGGATACGGATGGGTCATCACTGAAGGAATGACAATAACACTGAGTGGATATGGATGGGTCATCACTGAAGGAATGACAATCACACTGAGTGGATATGGATGGGTCATCACTGAAGGAATGACAATAACACTGAGTGGATATGGATGGGTCATCACTGAAGGAATGACAATAACACTGAGTGGATATGGATGGGTCATCACTGAAGGAATGACAATCACACTGAGTGGATAAGGATGGGTCATCACTGAAGGAATGACAATCACACTGAGTGGATACGGATGGGTCATCACTGAAGGAATGACAATCACACTGAGTGGATACGGATGGGTCATCACTGAAGGAATGACAATCACACTGAGTGGATACGGATGGGTCATCACTGAAGGAATGACAATAACACTGAGTGGATATGGATGGGTCATCACTGAAGGAATGACAATCACACTGAGTGGATACGGATGGGTCATCACTGAAGGAATGACAATCACACTGAGTGGATATGGATGGCTCATCACTGAAGGAATGACAATAACACTGAGTGGATATGGATGGGTAATCACTGAAGGAATGACAATCACACTGAGTGGATATGGATGGGTCATCACTGAAGGAATGACAATCACACTGAGTGGATATGGATATACTGAGTAATGACTGTTATAATGACTTTATAATGTTGTTGAGCTCTGGTGAGTAAGAGTTCTACTGTATTTATAACACATGGCAGATGAACTAGAAACTTGACGAAACAACAAAAACAAAATGTTTAAAAAAAGAATGAAAGAAAGAATGAAAGAAAGAAAGAACAATAAGGAGAACAGGGACAATACTGTAATGTTGTGAAGCCTGGCTGAATTAGGAATTAGACAGGATCTCTATGATGTGAGTCTACTACAGTCCATCCATCCAGTCATTCCACTCACTTTACAGTAAACAGAGGAGGAAGGACACAAGGAGAGATAGAGATAGGGGAGAACCATTTCCTGCCAGACTCACACGGTGACAAACATGCACAAACACACACAGACACATCCATTAAAACAATAGAGGATTGTCTACCTCCACCCCTGGGTTATATTATTTTAATAGAGGATTGTCTACCTCCACCCCTGGGTTGTATTATTTTAATAGAGGATTGTCTACCTCCACCCCTGGGTTATATTATTTTAATAGAGGATTGTCTACCTCCACCCCTGGGTTATATTATTTTAATAGAGGATTGTCTACCTCCACCCCTGGGTTATATTATTTTAATAGAAGATTGTCTACCTCCACCCCTGGGTTATATTATTTTAATAGAGGATGGTCTACCTCACCTCCACCCCTGGGTTATATTATTTTAATAGAGGATTGTCTACCTCCACCCCTGGGTTATATTATTTTAATAGAGGATTGTCTACCTCCACCCCTGGGTTATATTATTTTAATAGAGGATTGTCTACCTCCACCCCTGGGTTATATTATTTTAATAGAGGATTGTCTACCTCCACCCCTGGGTTATATTATTTTAATAGAAGATTGTCTACCTCCACCCCTGGGTTATATTATTTTAATAGAGGATGGTCTACCTCACCTCCACCCCTGGGTTATATTATTTTAATAGAGGATTGTCTACCTCCACCCCTGGGTTATATTATTTTAATAGAGGATTGTCTACCTCCACCCCTGGGTTATATTATTTTAATAGAGGATTGTCTACCTCCACCCCTGGGTTATATTATTTTAATAGAGGATTGTCTACCTCCACCCCTGGGTTATATTATTTTAATAGAGGATTGTCTACCTCCACCTCTGGGTTATATTGTTTAATAGAGGATTGTCTACCTCCACCTCTGGGTTATATTATTTTAATAGAGGATTGTCTACCTCCACCCCTGGGTTATATTATTTAATAGAGGATTGTCTACCTCCACCCCTGGGTTGTATTATTTTAATAGAGGATTGTCTACCTCCACCCCTGGGTTATATTATTTTAATAGAGGATTGTCTACCTCCACCCCTGGGTTGTATTATTTTAATAGAGGATTGTCTACCTCCACCCCTGGGTTATATTATTTTAATAGAGGATTGTCTACCTCCACCCCTGGGTTATATTATTTAATAGAGGATTGTCTACCTCCACCTCTGGGTTATATTGTTTAATAGAGGATTGTCTACCTCCACCCCTGGGTTATATTGTTTAATAGAGGATTGTCTACCTCCACCTCTGGGTTATATTGTTTTAATAGAGGATTGTCTACCTCCACCTCTGGGTTATATTGTTTTAATAGAGGATTGTCTACCTCCACCTCTGGGTTATATTATTTTAATAGAGGATTGTCTACCTCACCTCCACCTCTGGGTTGTATTATTTTAATAGAGGATTGTCTACCTCACCTCCACCTCTGGGTTATATTGTTTTAATAGAGGATTGTCTACCTCGACCTCTGGGTTGTATTATTTTAATAGAGGATTGTCTACCTCCACCCCTGGGTTATATTGTTTAATAGAGGATTGTCTACCTCCACCTCTGGGTTATATTATTTTAATAGATGATTGTCTACCTCCACCCCTGGGTTATATTGTTTAATAGAGGATTGTCTACCTCCACCGCTGGGTTATATTGTTTAATAGAGGATTGTCTACCTCCACCCCTGGGTTATATTGTTTAATAGAGGATTGTCTACCTCCACCCCTGGGTTATATTATTTTAATAGAGGATTGTCTACCTCCACCTCTGGGTTATATTATTTTAATAGAGGATTGTCTACCTCCACCTCTGGGTTATATTATTTTAATAGATGATTGTCTACCTCCACCCCTGGGTTATATTGTTTAATAGAGGATTGTCTACCTCCACCCCTGGGTTATATTATTTTAATAGAGGATTGTCTGCCTCCACCCCTGGGTTATATTATTTTAATAGAGGATTGTCTACCTCCACCCCTGGGTTATATTGTTTAATAGAGGATTGTCTACCTCCACCCCTGGGTTATATTGTTTAATAGAGGATTGTCTACCTCACCTCCACCCCTGGGTTGTATTATTTTAATAGAGGATTGTCTACCTCCACCCCTGGGTTGTATTATTTTAATAGAGGATTGTCTACCTCCACCCCTGGGTTATATTATTTTAATAGAGGATTGTCTACCTCCACCCCTGGGTTATATTATTTTAATAGAGGATTGTCTACCTCCACCCCTGGGTTGTATTATTTTAATAGAGGATTGTCTACCTCCACCCCTGGGTTATATTATTTTAATAGAGGATTGTCTACCTCACCTCCACCCCTGGGTTATATTATTTTAATAGAGGATTGTCTACCTCCACCTCTGGGTTGTATTATTTTAATAGAGGATTGTCTACCTCCACCTCTGGGTTATATTATTTTAATAGAGGATTGTCTACCTCCACCCCTGGGTTATATTATTTTAATAGAGGATTGTCTAGCTCCACCTCTGGGTTATATTGTTTAATAGAGGATTGTCTACCTCCACCTCTGGGTTATATTATTTTAATAGAAGATTGTCTACCTCCACCCCTGGGTTATATTATTTTAATAGAGGATTGTCTACCTCACCTCCACCTCTGGGTTATATTATTTTAATAGAGGATGGTCTACCTCACCTCCACCTCTGGGTTATATTATTTTAATAGAGGATGGTCTACCTCCACCTCTGGGTTATATTGTTTAATAGAGGATTGTCTACCTCCACCTCTGGGTTATATTATTTTAATAGAGGATTGTCTACCTCCACCCCTGGGTTGTATTATTTTAATAGAGGATTGTCTACCTCCACCCCTGGGTTATATTATTTTAATAGAGGATTGTCTAGCTCCACCTCTGGGTTATATTATTTAATAGAGGATTGTCTACCTCACCTCCACCCCTGGGTTATATTGTTTAATAGAGGATTGTCTACCTCCACCTCTGGGTTGTATTATTTTAATAGAGGATTGTCTACCTCCACCCCTGGGTTATATTGTTTAACAGAGGATTGTCTACCTCACCTCCACCCCTGGGTTATATTATTTTAATAGAGGATTGTCTACCTCCACCCCTGGGTTGTATTATTTTAATAGAGGATTGTCTACCTCCACCTCTGGGTTGTATTATTTTAATAGAGGATGGTCTACCTCACCTCCACCTCTGGGTTATATTATTTAATAGAGGATGGTCTACCTCCACCTCTGGGTTATATTGTTTAATAGAGGATTGTCTACCTCCACCTCTGGGTTATATTGTTTTAATAGAGGATTATCTACCTCCACCCCTGGGTTGTATTATTTTAATAGAAGATGGTCTACCTCCACCCCTGGGTTGTATTATTTTAATAGAGGATTGTCTACCTCCACCCCTGGGTTGTATTATTTTAATAGAGGATTGTCTACCTCACCTCCACCCCTGGGTTATATTATTTTAATAGAGGATTGTCTACCTCCACCTCTGGGTTATATTGTTTTAATAGAGGATTGTCTACCTCACCTCCACCCCTGGGTTATATTATTTTAATAGAGGATTGTCGTGAAGAAGAAGGAGGGAGGTCTGCGCCCGTGCATTGACTATAGAGGTCTAAATGCTATCACAGTGGGTTTCAGTTACCCGCTACCTCTCATTGCTACGGCAGTGGAGTCATTTCACGGGGCGCGCTTCTTCACGAAATTGGATCTCAGGAGTGCGTATAACTTGGTGCGTATCCGAGATGGAGACGAGTGGAAAACCGCATTTAGTACCACATCGGGCCATTATGAGTACCTCGTCATGCCGTATGGGTTAAAGAATGCTCCCGCTGTCTTCCAATCCTTTGTGGACGAGGTCCTTAGGGACATGCTCGGGCAGGGTGTGGTGGTGTACATCGATGACATCCTGATCTGCTCCGCCACACGCGCCGAGCATGTGTCCCTGGTGCGTAGAGTGCTTGGGCGGCTGCTGGAGCATAACCTATACGTCAAGGCTGAGAAATGTGAGTTCTTCAAAAGAGCCGTCTCATTTCTAGGATATCGCATTTCCAGCCACTGTGAAGGAGGTGCAGCGGTTCTTGGGGTTCGCTAATTATTATCGGAGGTTTATCCGGGGTTTTGGCCAGGTAGCAGCTCCCATTACCTCACTGATGAAGGGGGGCCCGGTGCGGCTACGATGGTCAGCAGAGGCGGACAGAGCCTTCCATCGTCTGAAGGTTCTGTTCACCAATGCGCCTGTCCTGGCGCATCCGGACCCCTCTTTGCCATTTATAGTGGAGGTGGACGCGTCCGAGGCTGGGGTAGGAGCTGTGCTTTCGCAGCGTTCGGGCGTTCCACCGAAGCTCCGCCCATGCGCGTTCTTTTCTAAGAAGCTGAGCCCGGCGGAGCGCAATTATGATGTGGGGGACCGGGAGCTGTTAGCCGTGGTCAGGGCTTTGACGGTGTGGAGACATTGGCTTGAGGGGGCACGTCACCCTTTTCTCATCTGGACCGACCACCGTAACCTGGAGTATATTCGGGCAGCGAGGAGGCTTAATCCCCGTCAGGCAAGGTGGGCCATGTTTTTTACGAGGTTTAACTTCACTCTCTCGTACATTCCAGGTTCCCGGAACCGGAAGGCTGACGCACTGTCGCGTCTCTACGACACCGAGGAGCGGACCATCGATCCTACTCCCATACTTCCCGCCTCCTGTCTGGTGGCACCGGTGGTATGGGAGGTGGATGCGGACATCGAGCGGGCGGGTCGGTCAGAACCTACTCCACCGCAGTGTCCCGTGGGCCTGAAATACGTTCCGCTTGGTGTTCGCGATCGCCTGATCCGATGGTCCCATACTCTACCCTCCTCGGGTCATCCTGGGGTGGAACGGACAGTGCGGGGCCTGAAGGGGAGGTACTGGTGGCCCACCTTGGCTGAGGATGTCCGGCGTTATGTCTCGTCCTGTTCAGTATGCGCTCAGTGTAAGGCTCCTAGGCACCTACCTCGAGGGAAATTACAGCCCCTCCCTGTTCCACAGCGGCCCTGGACTCACCTCTCGGTGGATTTCCTTACGGATCTTCCGCCGTCTCAGGGGAACACGGCGATCCTGGTCGTTGTGGACAGGTTCTCTAAGTCCTGCCGTCTGCTCCCTTTGCCCGGTCTTCCTACGGCCCTGCAGACCGCAGAGGCCCTGTTCACTCACGTCTTCCAGCACTATGGGGTGCCCGAGGACATCGTATCTGATCGGGGTCCCCAGTTTACATCCAGGGTATGGAAATCGTTTATGGAGAGGCTGGGGGTCTCGGTCAGCCTGACCTCGGGGTTCCACCCCGAGAGTAATGGGCAGGTAGAGCGCATCAACCAGGATGTGGGCAGGTTCCTGCGGTCGTATTGCCAGGACCGGCCAGGGGAGTGGGCGCAGTTCGTGCCATGGGCTGAGATGGCCCAGAACTCTCAGCGCCACTCCTCCACTAATCTGTCACCCTTCCAGGTGGTGCTGGGTTATCAGCCGGTCCTGGTGCCATGGCAACAGAGCCAGACAGAGGCTCCTGCGGTGGAGGCATGGGTGAAGCGCTCTCAGGAGACCTGGAACACGGTCCAGGAATGTTTAAGGAGGGCGAGCGAACGGCACAAGGAGAGCGCTGACCGCCACCGCAGTGACGCCCCCGTGTTTAACCCGGGGGATAGAGTCTGGCTCTCGACCCGGAACCTGCCTCTCCGCCTGCCCTGCCGGAAGCTGGGTCCGCGGTTTGGAGGGCCGTTCAAAGTCCTGAGGAGGATAAACGAGGTGTGTTACAGGTTACAACTTCCTTCGTATTACCGTATTAACCCCTCGTTTCATGTGTCTCTCCTCAGGCCGGTGGTAGCTGGTCCGCTGCAGGACAGTGAGGTGCTGGAGGCCCCCCCGCCCCCCCTGGACATCGGGGGGAGCCCGGCGTACACAGTCCGAGCCATCCTGGACTCCCGACGTCGGGTAGGGGGCCTGCAGTACCTCGTGGACTGGGAGGGGTACGGTCCGGAGGAGAGGTGCTGGGTTCCGGCGGCGGACGTTCTGGACCCCTCTATGCTGCTGGACTTCCACCGTCGCCGACCGGATCGGCCGGCGCCTCGCCCTCCGGGCCGTCCCCGAGGCCGGCGTCGGCGCGCGGCTCGTCAGGGGAGGGGTACTGTCACAGGTTCCAACGAGAGTGGCGCCCCTCCTCGGTCGGGCGGCGCTCGGCGGTCGTCGTCGCCGGCCTATTAGCTGCCACCGATCATTGTTTCTGTGTCGTTTAGTTTTGTCTGTCTGTTCCGCACCTGTTTTGTGTATGTCATTAGTGGGGACTTATTTAATGTGTGTTTTCAGTTGGGATTTTGTGCGGGATTGTTTATTGTCTACATTGTGTTACCGACAGTTTTGTCGAGTGAGTTACCGGCTGCGCTCCTTGCGCCTTGTAATTATATTTTGTGTTTTATGGGCGCAGTTCAAAATACGTGAACTTTGTATAGCGCCCTGTGCTTTTCGGCGTTTGTGTGTGTCAGTTGTATTAAAAGACACTCACCTCCAGCACCTCTGTCTCCTGCATTTGATTCCGCCTATCCGCCAGTCCAAATCAGTCGTGACAGTTATATTATTTTAATAGAGGATTGTCTACCTCCACCCCTGGGTTGTATTATTTTAATAGAGGATTGTCTACCTCCACCTCTGGGTTGTATTATTTTAATAGAGGATGGTCTACCTCACCTCCACCTCTGGGTTATATTATTTAATAGAGGATGGTCTACCTCCACCTCTGGGTTATATTGTTTAATAGAGGATTGTCTACCTCCACCTCTGGGTTATATTGTTTTAATAGAGGATTATCTACCTCCACCCCTGGGTTGTATTATTTTAATAGAAGATGGTCTACCTCCACCCCTGGGTTGTATTATTTTAATAGAGGATTGTCTACCTCACCTCCACCCCTGGGTTATATTATTTTAATAGAGGATTGTCTACCTCCACCTCTGGGTTATATTGTTTTCATAGAGGATTGTCTACCTCACCTCCACCCCTGGGTTATATTATTTTAATAGAGGATTGTCTACCTCCACCCCTGGGTTGTATTATTTTAATAGAGGATTGTCTACCTCCACCCCTGGGTTGTATTATTTTAATAGAGGATTGTCTACCTCCACCCCTGGGTTGTATTATTTTAATAGAGGATTGTCTACCTCCACCCCTGGGTTATATTGTTTAATAGAGGATGGTCTACCTCCACCTCTGGGTTGTATTATTTTAATAGAGGGTTGTCTACCTCACCTCCACCTCTGGGTTATATTATTTTAATAGAGGATGGTCTACCTCACCTCCACCTCTGGGTTATATTATTTTAATAGATGATTGTCTACCTCCACCTCTGGGTTATATTGTTTAATAGAGGATTGTCTACCTCCACCTCTGGGTTATATTATTTTAATAGAGGATTGTCTACCTCCACCCCTGGGTTGTATTATTTTAATAGAGGATTGTCTACCTCCACCCCTGGGTTATATTATTTTAATAGAGGATTGTCTAGCTCCACCTCTGGGTTATATTATTTAATAGAGGATTGTCTACCTCACCTCCACCCCTGGGTTATATTGTTTAATAGAGGATTGTCTACCTCCACCTCTGGGTTGTATTATTTTAATAGAGGATTGTCTACCTCCACCCCTGGGTTATATTGTTTAACAGAGGATTGTCTACCTCACCTCCACCCCTGGGTTATATTATTTTAATAGAGTATTGTCTACCTCCACCCCTGGGTTGTATTATTTTAATAGAGGATGGTCTACCTCACCTCCACCTCTGGGTTATATTATTTAATAGAGGATGGTCTACCTCCACCTCTGGGTTATATTGTTTAATAGAGGATTGTCTACCTCCACCTCTGGGTTATATTGTTTTAATAGAGGATTGTCTACCTCCACCCCTGGGTTGTATTATTTTAATAGAAGATGGTCTACCTCCACCCCTGGGTTGTATTATTTTAATAGAGGATTGTCTACCTCCACCCCTGGGTTGTATTATTTTAATAGAGGATTGTCTACCTCACCTCCACCCCTGGGTTATATTATTTTAATAGAGGATTGTCTACCTCCACCCCTGGGTTGTATTATTTTAATAGAGGATTGTCTACCTCACCTCCACCCCTGGGTTATATTATTTTAATAGAGGATTGTCTACCTCCACCTCTGGGTTATATTGTTTTAATAGAGGATTGTCTACCTCACCTCCACCCCTGGGTTATATTATTTTAATAGAGGATTGTCTACCTCCACCCCTGGGTTGTATTATTTTAATAGAGGATTGTCTACCTCACCTCCACCTCTGGGTTGTATTATTTTAATAGAGGATTGTCTACCTCCACCTCTGGGTTATATTATTTTAATAGAGGATTGTCTACCTCCACCCCTGGGTTGTATTATTTTAATAGAGGATTGTCTACCTCCACCCCTGGGTTGTATTATTTTAATAGAGGATTGTCTACCTCCACCTCTGGGTTGTATTATTTTAATAGAGGATTGTCTACCTCACCTCCACCTCTGGGTTGTATTATTTTAATAGAGGATTGTCTACCTCACCTCCACCTCTGGGTTGTATTATTTTAATAGAGGATTGTCTACCTCCACCTCTGGGTTATATTATTTTAATAGAGGATTGTCTACCTCCACCCCTGGGTTGTATTATTTTAATAGAGGATTGTCTACCTCCACCCCTGGGTTGTATTATTTTAATAGAGGATTGTCTACCTCCACCTCTGGGTTGTATTATTTTAATAGAGGATTGTCTACCTCCACCCCTGGGTTATATTATTTTAATAGAGGATTGTCTACCTCACCTCCACCCCTGGGTTGTATTATTTTAATAGAGGATTGTCTATCTCCACCCCTGGGTTGTATTGTTTTAATAGAGCGTCATGACGTTGGCCTGTGGGTAAGGTTTATGACCCCCCCCCCCCATAAATACTTTTCTCCCTTCCCTCTCTCTCTGACTCTACTGAAGGACTCTTGAATAGCCTTTGTTAAACATAGAGAGTCTGGGAACATCAAACAAGTGGTGGGAAAGGAACCATATTTCGGTAATAGAACCAGTTGAAAATATGCGTTGGTACTTAATGTATATAATGTCTGTTTGGTTGTCATCTGAGACATTATGACTGATGACAGGACGACATAAACTGTATCTGGGAAAGTCTACACATTCTAGTTATCAGATTCACATGGAATTGTTGTGCAAATTAATGTTTGAATATGAAACTATTTGATATAAGATTAAATGTAATTTTAGCTTCCAAATGAGAGAATTGGGTTTTCGTAAGGTTAGAGCCCTGCTCAATCAGTGGCCCGCCTTTTCTAAATGGACGGTAATTTAGAATGCATAAGATACTGTATTTACGAAAGCTTAGCTTCTCGTTTTGTTCCTCAGTCTTCCCGCTCTTTCATTCAAGCCCAACTCCCTCTCTTTGTGTAACCAGCCGTCATACAGGTTCCGTCCACCAGGGACGTTTTCTGTATGACATAATTTGCATTCTGTGTATATGTAATTCTGTGTGATTAGGTAGGTATTTAGTAAATAAATAATTAAACCCAATTTTGTATTGCTGATTCAACTTGTTAGCCAGGGTTCGTGAAGATAACCAAGAATTTACAACTTTCAGATGAGACTGAAATAAGGTGACGATTAATAATGACTGCTATTGATGTAAAATATTACTAGGTCTTTCAGAGTTTATTCGGAAGATAACAGCTTTACAAACACTCTTTCGTGGTGCCCCGACTTTCTAGTTAATTACATTTACATGATTAGCTCAATCAGGTAAGATTAATTACAGAGAAAGGATTTTATAGAATAGCATGTCATATCCCTTAATCCGGCATAGCCAAAGACACGACAAGAGGATTGTCTACCTCCACCCCTGGGTTATATTATTTTAATAGAGGATTGTCTACCTCCACCCCTGGGTTGTATTATTTTAATAGAGGATTGTCTACCTCCACCCCTGGGTTATATTATTTTAATAGAGGATTGTCTACCTCCACCCCTGGGTTATATTATTTTAATAGAGGATTGTCTACCTCACCTCCACCCCTGGGTTGTATTATTTTAATAGAGGATTGTCTACCTCCACCCCTGGGTTATATTATTTTAATAGAGGATTGTCTACCTCCACCTCTGGGTTATATTATTTTAATAGAGGATTGTCTACCTCCACCCCTGGGTTGTATTATTTTAATAGAGGATTGTTTACCTCCACCCCTGGGTTGTATTATTTCAACAGAGCATGTAAGCAGGGATAGAGAACAAGACAAATGTCTTCAGATCTTGAGGAATCAAGTCAGTCCCCAGACCTGGAACCACTTGAAATAACAATGTTATCTCAGAGCAACAAACTGACCATCAGGAAAACCAATCCACACCAACACATGGTGAAGGAGTGAGCAGAAACCACAGCAACACATGGTGAAGGAGTGAGCAGAAACCACAGCAACACATGGTGAAGGAGTGAGCAGAAACCACAACAACACATGGTGAAGGAGTGAGCAGAAACCACAGCAACACATGGTGAAGGAGTGAGCAGAAACCACAGCAACACATGGTGAAGGAGTGAGCAGAAACCACAGCAACACATGGTGAAGGAGTGACCAGAAACCACAGCAACACATGGTGAAGGAGTGAGCAGAAACCACAGCAACACATGGTGAAGGAGTCACCAGAAACCACAGCAACACATGGTGAAGGAGTCACCAGAAACCACAGCAACACATGGTGAAGGAGTCACCAGAAACCACAGCAACACATGGTGAAGGAGTGACCAGAAACCACAGCAAAACATGGTGAAGGAGTCACCAGAAACCACAGCAACACATGGTGAAGGAGTGACCAGAAACCACAGCAACACATGGTGAAGGAGTCACCAGAAACCACAGCAACACATGGTGAAGGAGTCACCAGAAACCACACCAACACATAGTGAAGGAGTGACCAGAAACCACAACAACACATGGTGAAGAAGTGACCAGAAACCACAGCAACACATGGTGAAGGAGTGACCAGAAACCACAGCAACACATGGTGAAGGAGTGAGCAGAAACCACAACAACACATGGTGAAGAAGTGACCAGAAACCACACCAACACATGGTGAAGGAGTGACCAGAAACCACAGCAACACATGGTGAAGGAGTGAGCAGAAACCACAGCAACACATGGTGAAGGAGTCACCAGAAACCACAGCAACACATGGTGAAGGAGTGACCAGAAACCACAGCAAAACATGGTGAAGGAGTCACCAGAAACCACAGCAACACATGGTGAAGGAGTGACCAGAAACCACAGCAACACATGGTGAAGGAGTCACCAGAAACCACAGCAACACATGGTGAAGGAGTCACCAGAAACCACACCAACACATAGTGAAGGAGTGACCAGAAACCACAACAACACATGGTGAAGAAGTGACCAGAAACCACAGCAACACATGGTGAAGGAGTGACCAGAAACCACAGCAACACATGGTGAAGGAGTGACCAGAAACCACAGCAACACATGGTGAAGGAGTGAGCAGAAACCACAACAACACATGGTGAAGAAGTGACCAGAAACCACACCAACACATGGTGAAGGAGTGACCAGAAACCACAGCAACACATGGTGAAGGAGTGACCAGAAACCACAGCAACACATGGTGAAGGAGTGACCAGAAACCACAACAACACATGGTGAAGGAGTGACCAGAAACCACAGCAACACATGGTGAAGGAGTGAGCAGAAACCACAGCAACACATGGTGAAGGAGTCACCAGAAACCACAGCAACACATGGTGAAGGAGTCACCAGAAACCACAGCAAAACATGGTGAAGGAGTCACCAGAAACCACAGCAACACATGGTGAAGAAGTGACCAGAAACCACAGCAACACATGGTGAAGGAGTCACCAGAAACCACAGCAACACATGGTGAAGGAGTCACCAGAAACCACAGCAACACATGGTGAAGGAGTCACCAGAAACCACAGCAACACATGGTGAAGAAGTGACCTTGTGTCATTGGACTCCAAGTGACTTTCCATACTGTGTTGTTTTAACCGCATTAGTGTTTTATGTGTTTTTGTTTTGGCCACATTAGAGTTGTTTTACAGACAGAGTTTGACAGTGTAACCAGAGGCGTGGGCAGAGCTTAATGTCTGAGCATGAATTAATAAAACAAACAAATGCCCTCAAATTACTATTGCTGAGGGTGTGTGTGTGTGTGTGTGTGTGTGTGTGTGTGTGTGTGTGTGTGTGTGTGTGTGTGTGTGTGTGCGTGCGTGTGTCTGTGTGTGTGTGTGTGTGTGTGTGTGTGTGTGTGTGTGTGTGTGTGTGTGTGTGTGTGTGTGTGTGTGTGTGTGTGTGTGTGTGTGTGTGGACGTGTTTAACTATTCTTGTGGGGACCAGAAGTCCCCACAAGAATAGTTACCTGAACAAAAATTTGAGCAACTGGGGATATTTTGTTGGTCCCCACGAGGTCCAATGCTATTTCTAGGGGGTTTAGGGTTAAGGTTAGGATTAGTGTTAGAAGTACGTTAAGGGTTCGAGTTAGGAGCTAGGGTTAGTTTAGGGTTAGGAGCTAGGGTTAGGTTTATGGTTAGGAGCTAGGGTTAGTTTAGGGTTAGGAGCTAGGGTTAGGTTTATGGTTAGGAGCTAGGGTTAGTTTAGGGTTAGGGTTAGGAGCTAGGGTTAGTTTAGGGTTAGAAGCTAGGGTTAGGTTTATGGTTAGGAGCTAGGGTTAGTTTAGGGTTAGGAGCTAGGGTTAGGTTTAGGGTTAGAAGCTAGGGTTAGTTTAGGGTTAGGAGCTAGGGTTAGTTTAGGGTTAGGAGCTAAGGTTAGGTTTAGGGTTAGAAGCTAGGGTTAGTTTAGGGTTAGGAGCTAGGGTTAGGGTTAGGGTTAGGAGCTAGGGTTAGTTTAGGGTTAGGAGCTAGGGTTAGTTTAGGGTTAGGGTTAGGAGCTAGGGTTAGTTTAGGGTTAGAAGCTAGGGTTAGTTTAGGGTTAGAAGCTAGGGTTAGTTTAGGGTTAGGAGCTAGGGTTAGTTTAGGGTTAGGAGCTAGGGTTAGTTTGGGGTTAGGAGCTAGGGTTAGTTTAGGGTTAGGAGCTAGGGTTAGGTTTAGGGTTAGAAGCTAGGGTTAGTTTAGGGTTAGGAGCTAGGGTTAGTTAGGGTTATAAGCCAGGGTTAGTTTAGGGTTAGGAGCTAGGGTTAGGGTTAGGGTTAGGAGCTAGGGTTAGTTTAGGGTTAGGAGCTAGGGTTAGTTTAGGGTTAGGGTTAGGAGCTAGGGTTAGTTTAGGGTTAGAAGCTAGGGTTAGTTTAGGGTTAGGAGCTAGGGTTAGTTTAGGGTTAGGAGCTAGGGTTAGTTTAGGGTTAGGAGCTAGGGTTAGAAGCTAGGGTTAGGTTTAGGTTTAGGGTTAAGATTAGGTTTTTGGGTTAGGGTTAGGTTTAGGGTTAAGGGTTAGGGACTTTGAATTGGGCTTGTGGCCCCACAAGGTTAGCTGTACAAGACTGTGTGTGTGTGTGTGTGTGTGTGTGTGTGTGTGTGTGTGTGTGTGTGTGTGTGTGTGTGTGTGTGTGTGTGTGTGTGTGTGTGTGTCTGTGTGTGTGCGTTTGTTCGTGTGTGCGCTTGCGTGCGTGGTGCGCCTGATAAAACCCTGAAGAGAATAGATGAATAGGATGCTAGACGTAATTCAGAAGTTGATAACGTCTTGTGGATATGATCCTGTGGGTCCAAAGTCTCAGAACATGTTATTCTAGAATCCAGAGCATCAAACCACAAGACACATTCCTGCTCCATGTCGCTATGGCAGCCACCACTGTGCCGCTTGGGCGTAGCACGCATCCAATAAACAACAGCACTACTTCATCCAATTACTCTCACCACTTCTTCCTTCTTGCAATGAAGTAACTCACAAAGCAAACATTTGAGTTTAAAAAACTGTGAGCCTACATTTGCTTCATCTTCATAACCTCCTAAAATGGTAGAAAACAGGCTGAAACTTGGAGGGACTACCAGAACTTGTCCAATAAAAATAGCTTGTTTTTGTTTTCCGGTGCAAAATGTTTTGCTATGTTGTGCCCTTATGAACACGTGATCACATGAAGGTGATATATTGTAGAGTGAGCTCCAAAAGTATTGGGACAATGACACATTTTGTGTTGTTTTGACCCTGTACTCCAGCATTTTGGATGATACAGTGACTATGAGGTTAAATTGCAGACTGTCAGCTTTAATTTGAGAGTATGTTCATCCATATCGGGTGAACCGTTTAGAAATTACAGCACTTTTTTTACATAGTCCCCCCATTTTAGGGGACCAAATGTATTGGGACAAATTCACTTATGTGTATTAAAGTAGTCAAAAGTTTAGTATTTGATCCGATATTCATAACACGCAATGGTTACATCAAGCGTGTGACTCTACAAACTTGTTGGACGCATTCCCAGACTCCCGTTCAGGAAATATCAATTCAGAGGAGCATCAGTAGAAAATCCACCAAATCAGCCACAGTATGTTTGTCTCTGAGGAGATGGAAAGGAGAGATCTGCTGTATGGCTCCTCCTGAGTGGTGATCTGTTTCCATGTCAACAAACTGATATCAGACTAAACTATGTCAATAACACTGTCTCTCAGATTAACGACAAAGGGGGTAGGTTTGTGATCATTCAAGGTTTCATTAACACTGAGCCTATTACCATTGTGAATGTGTATGGGCCTAACCACGATAATCCAACATTTTACCAAGATATCTTTTTGAAGTTAACGTGCCCATTATCAGAGATAATAATGGCAGGGGATTTTAACTTGTCCCTGACATCCTTGGAGAGCTCTTTGGTCTTGGCCATGGTGGAGAGTTTGGAATCTGATTGATTGATTGCTTCTGTGGACAGGTGTCTTTTATACAGGTAACAAGCTGAGATTAGGAGCACTCCCTTTAAGAGTGTGCTTCTAATCTCAGCTCGTTACCTGTATAAAAGACACCTGGGAGCCAGAAATCATTCTGATTGAGAGGGGGTCGAATACTTATTTCCCTCATTAAAATGCAAATCAATTTATAACATTTTTGACATGCGTTTTTCTGGAATTTTTTGTTGTTATTCTGAGCCACACGGTCCCGTGTGGCTCAGTTGGTAGAGCATGGTGTTTGCAACGCCAGGGTTGTGCGTTCGATTCCCACAGGGGACCAGTACGGAGAAAGAAATGTATGAAATGTATGCATTCACTACTGTAAGTCGCTCTGGATAAAAGCGTCTGCTAAAATGACTAAAACATTTTTTTTAAATGTCTCTCACTGTTCAAATAAACCTACCATTAAAATTATAGACTGATAATTTCTTTGTCAGTGGGCAAACGTACAAAATCAGCAGGGGATCAACTACTTTTTTCCCTCACTGTAGACCAATATCTCTATTGAACACTTCATATAAGATTCTTGCGAAACTCATAGCTCTTAGACTGGACTAGGTTCTTTCGGATTTGGTTGATATGGACCAAACAGGCTTTGTAAGAAACCGCTCATCTCCTGATAATATCAGAAGATTATTTAATATTATGCGTTATGTAGAGAATGACCAAGAATCTGTAGTGGCGGCTTCATTAGATGCGGAAAAAGCTTTTGACCGCATAGAATGGAACTACCTGCTTGAAGTTTTACAGAGGATGAATATTCATCCTAAGTATGTTGTTCTGATTAGATTACTGTACAAATGTCTGGTAGCTCAGATCCTGACTAATGGAAACATTTCCTCACAGTTCTCCCTATCACATGGCACAAGACAGGGTTGTCCCGCTCGTCCGCTCCTTTTTTCTTTGGCTATAGAGCCACTGGCAGAAGCTTTAAGATCTCATCCATCCATCCATGGTGTTCGTATAGGTGGGCGTGAACATCTGGTCTCGCTATATGCCGATGACATTTTGCTTTACCTCACTAAACCAGAAATTTTCCTTGTTCATTTCCTGATTGGATTTGTTGGAATTAGGAAATAAAACACCCTACTACGCATCTTTGGTCTCCTGCGCCTGACTTCACCCCATCACTCTAGTGAGCCGTGACAAAATGACATATCTTGGATTGCAAATTCCTTCTGAAATGGTTAAGACATATCAACTGAACTATACTCCACTTCTCAAAAAGGTTGGGGAAGAATTGGATAGGGGGCGGGATTTACCAATTTCTCTTATTGGGCGGGTCAATTGTGTACAGATGAATATATTACCAAAATTCTTGTACCTTTTTCAAACCTTGCCCTTTCCTATTCCCAAAGTTTTTTTCAAACAACTTAATAGGAAGGTTTCTTCATTTCTGTGGAAAGGGAAACCCCCCAGAGTGAAACTCACAACTTTATGCAAACCATTCTCAGAAGGAGGACTTACTCTACCTGACTTCCAGTTGTATTACTGGGCATCTCAGTTAAAGGCTGTGTGGCTATGGCAAGATACAACAACAAGTTCACCCTCTTGGAGACAGATAGAGGAGTGTCTGACCCCTGCTACATTGGCAGCTATACCTTATAGTAGCCCCCCTAAAGCTTTGCTAGGTCTCATAAACAACCCTTTCATTAAAACACTTTAAATGCATGGATTGAAGTCTGTAAACAAACAGAAGGGCTTAGATCAATATATGAACAAACACCTTTCTATAATAACCCTGAGAGATGGTATTACATTTTATTGGTTCAACAAAGGAATTAAAACATTTGGTAATCTCTATAGAGAAGGTAAACTACTATCCGTTTAACAACTGGCATTTCATTTTCAGTTACCTCAAACTCATTTCTTCAAGTACATACAGGTTAGGCATTATATTGCCACTCAGCAGGGAGGTAGGATTCATTCTTTCATTTAACACAAGGCACAAGTTGATGCAATTCAATATTTTACATAGGGTCTACTTTACACCAGAGAGACCATATAAGATCAGTTCTAAATATTCCACATTTTGCCCAAGGTGTAAAATGGGAGTGGGCACACTTAAGCATATGTTTTTGTCCTGCCCTGAACTAAGCAATTATTGGAAAGACATTATTCAGATCTTATCACAGGCCACTAATATGACGGTACCGCTAGATCCTTCCCTTATTCTTCTTGGAGATGATTCTGTTCTACCAGTTAATATTTGTATCAAAACCAGACTCATTAAATTGGCAGTCATTGCAGCCAATAAATGCACAGCTATTATATGGAAGAGTGACACTCCGTCAAGCAAGTAGATGTGGCTAAAATAACTATCTTCCTATATTCCATCTGAAAAATAACATACAATTTACGAAATTAACCCTTTGAATTTACTGATGTCTGGGGGGACTTTCAGCAGTTTCTAGAGACGTCACCTTAGCTGCCTCATTACTACTTTCTTCATTCACTTTTTTAGGATAGGGGGCAGCATTTGGAATTTTGGATGAAAAGTGTGCCCAAAGTACTGCTACTCAGGCCCAAACTGCCTGCTACTCAGGCCCAGAAGCTAGGATATGCATATAATTGGTAGATTTGGATAGAAAACACTAAAGTTTCCAAAACTGTTAAAATAATGTCTGTGAGTATAACGGAACTGATATGGCAGGCAAAAACCTGAGGAAAATCCATCCAGGAAGTGCCGTTATTTTTAAATGGGTGTTTTCCATTGAAAGCCTATCCACCATATAAATTGTTATGACCCAGATTGCATTCCCTATGGCTTCCACTAGTTGTGAACAGTCTTTAGACAATGTTTCACGCTTTTATTCTGAAAAATGAGGGAGAATGACCACATTGAGTGAGTGGACCCTGGGATGTCCCTAGAGCTGGTTACTGCGCATGACCGAGAGTGTGCCTTTCTTGTTTTTCTTTTATATTGATGACGCTATTAAAATATTGTTGATTATTTAGGCTAAAAACAACCTGAGGATTGATTATAAACATCGTTTGACATGTTTCTACGAACTTTACGGATACTATTTGGAATTTCCGTCTGCCCGTTGTGACCGCATTCTAGCCATTGGATTACTGAACAAAACACACCAACAAAATTGAGGTTTCTGGATATAAAGAGGGACTTTATCGAACAAAACAAACATTTATTGTGTAACTGGGAGTCTTGTGAGTGCAACCATACGAAGACCATCAAAGGTAAGTGATTCATTTTATTGCTATTTCTGACTTTCGTGTCTAATCTACTTGGCTGCTAACTGTTTGTAATGTTTTGTGTGCTGAGCGCTGTCCTCAGATAATCGCATGGTTTGCTTTCGCCGTAAAGCCTTTTTGAAATCTGACACGGCGGCTGGAATATCAACAAGTTAAGCTTTATTTTGATGTATTGCACTTGTGATTTCATGAAAGTTAAATATTTATAGTAATTTAATTTGAATTTGGCGCTCTGCAATTTCACCGGAAGTTGTCGAGGTGGGACGCTAGCGTCCCACTGATCTATATGAAGTTAATGTATTATTGTTATTTGTTTTTGTGTTGAATCATTTATTTTCTAGCAAGGAATGTGAAGGTCATTCTGTTTATTTTTGTTGTTGTTAATCAGTGAAGCTAATACCGGTAGAGGGGAGGGAGGGGGGTGTTCCTGTGTTGGGGAGAGAGGGTTTTGCACAATGTGCCCCCATGTAGCATGGTGTTTTGTGTAGGTGGAAGGAATAACAGGGGCGTTATCTGTGTCATATTTTGCTGATTGTTAAATTGTAGAAAAACGAAATGCCAATAAATATATTGTACAAAAAAATAAATAACACTGTCTAGCAAGGTAATGGGATTCACAGTTAAAATTGAGAGAGAAAAGCTACTGTATTGATGACTTTATGATTACATGAGAAGAAACTTGTTGATTAATGTCATTTTTGCATATGCCCTGTGGATTGATGCAGGGAATTGGAGAATGACTGTAGCGTCATCATCAGTTTTGATCAAAAACAGACCGGATGAATAGAAAACAATGCTTGTTTATTACTGTACTATCAGACTGCCATGACAGGTCAGGTATTGATCAGAAACAATACCTCCACCTTCTGGCCTTCTCTGGGCACACAGATAAAACAGACAATACTATACCTGTCTCTCTAGCAGTCTCCCTCCCTCTCTCTGTACCTCTCTGTTTCTCTAGCTGTCTCCCTCCCTCTCTCTGCACCTCTCTGTCTCTCTAGTGGTCTCCCTCCCTCTCTCTGTACCTCTCTGTCTCTCTAGCGGTCTCCCTCCCTCTCTCTGTACCTCTCCGTCTCTCTAACTCTACTTCTCTCTACATTTACATTTACGTCATTTAGCAGACGCTCTTATCCAGAGCGACTTACAAATTGGTGCATTCACCTTATGATATCCAGTGGAACAACCACTTTACAATAGTACATCTATATCTTTGTGTGTGTGTGGGGGGGTTAGAAGGATTACTTTATCCTATCCCAGGTATTCCTTAAAGAGGTGGGGTTTCAGGTGTCTCCGGAAGGTGGTGATTGACTCCACTGTCCTGGTGTCGTGAGGGAGCTTGTTCCACCATTGGGGTGCCAGAGCAGCGAACAGTTCTGACTGGGATGTGCGGGAACTGTGCTTCCGCAGAGGTAGGGAGGCGAGCAGGCCAGAGGTGGATGAACGCAGTGCCCTTCTTTGGGTTTAGGGACTGATCAGAGCCTGAAGGTACGGAGGTGCCGTTCCCCTCACAGCTCCGTAGGCAAGCACCATGGTCTTGTAGCGGATGCGAGCTTCAACTGGAAGCCAGTGGAGAGAGCGGAGGAGCGGGGTGACGTGAGAGAACTTGGGAAGGTTGAACACCAGACGGGCTGCGGCGTTCTGGATGAGTTGTAGGGGTTTAATGGCACAGGCAGGGAGCCCCGCCAACAGCGAGTTGCAGTAATCCAGACGGGAGATGACAAGTGCCTGGATTAGGACCTGCGCCACTTCCTGTGTAAGGCAGGGTCGTACTCTGCGAACGTTGTAGAGCATGAACCTACAGGATCGGGTCACCACCTTGATGTTAGCGGAGAACGACAGGGTGTTGTCCAGGGTCACGCCAAGGCTCTTAGCACTCTGGGAGGAGGACACAATGGAGTTGTCTCTGTACCTCTCTCTCTCTGTGCCACTCCGTCTCTCTAGCAGTCTCCCTCCCTCTTTCTGTACATCTCCGTCTCCCTAGCGGTCTCCCTCCCTCTCTCTGTACATCTCTGTCTCTCCTGCGGTCTCGCTCCCTCCCTCTCTCTGTACCTCTCAATCTATCTAGCAGTCTCCCTCCCTCTCCCCTCTCCCTGCCTTCTGCCCTCCACCTGCCGCCCTTCCTCCGTCCTGGTCCCAACTGCTGTGATTGTTGGCAACCATCTCCGTAATGACCTAGGACAGGTCATCTGATCTGACACCTTGTGTGTCCTGCGGTGACCCTCTGCCAACGAGCCTGGGGGTGAGGACTGGAGGCGCTGAATGGAGACATCCTGGACCGCAGGATTTTCCGGCGTCTGACACCTCACTACAAAAACAAACCCAGTCAACCAATGTCATGGGGATATTTGTAGCCCGAGTTAGGACAGACACAAACCAAAGCATCCTAAATGGGTTTGACAAGCCACAGATAAACTATGGGATGAATGTCTGCTAGAATAAACCTTAGCCAGTTGCTTTCATACTGTATTTATATCCATTCAAAATATGATCTGAAAACAAAACAATGGGACTCTTGCCTTTCAGCTACACCTCGACTCTAGGTCCGTTTGAGCACTGTTTCTTCCTATGGACTGATAACAAAACATGACACTTCTCCAGCACCCTTTGGGTCTCTACAAGGGAAACAAAGTATTCAAATCCAACAGTGCTGTGTCACGGTCTATATTTAAGTTTCTCTAAGAGTCCAGCTAGGTGTTAACACTGTCCCTCTCTGGCCGGCTCCACAAAGACACATTCTGGTCAAAATAAACAGCCAGAAAACAGTACATTCAAAATAAACTGCCAGAAAACACAGCCTGGTCAAAATAAACAGCCAGAAAACACAGCCTGGTAAAAGTAAACAGCCAGAAAACACAGCCTGGTCAAAATAAACAGCCAGAAAACACAGCCTGGTAAAAGTAAACAGCCAGAAAACACAGCCTGGTCAAAATAATCAGCCAGAAAACAGAGCCTGGTCAAAATAAACAGCCAGAAAATGCCTCCTTCATTCGGAGCAACAGTAGGAAACATAGGAGGGATACCCTTAGACTGCATCCCCAATGGCACCTTGTTCCCTTTATAGTGCACTACTTTTAACCAGGGCCCACAGGGCCCACAGGGCCCACAGGGCTCTGATCAAAAGTTGTGCACTATATTGGGAATAGGGTGCACCCTTACTGAGCTACATTACTTTTCAGGCATTCCTTCACAGTTCTCAGTAGGTACAGTAAGTACATAGGAAAGGTACAATCTGTCTCACAGCCTTTATATGAAACACTAGAGCCCCTTAGGACTAATGATGTGCACACAGCGTAGAGATGTACATTACAAAACAAGGAAGTAGGCTTTTAATGGGATTTAGGATGGGCCTTCTGTTGGTAAGTGCCCCGGCCCACCATAAATGTTTCCCTGAACATGCATACTGTAAGTGCAATAAAACATGCACTTTGCTTTACTTGTATCCTGAGGCCTTTATAGTATAGAAATGAAATAATGGTAAAATGGTAATAACAAGTGACAACCGATGACATGTGACTGTTATGTTATTACAGTATAATAACACTGTTACAGTTCATAGGTCATACGATGGATGCAGGGTTCAAGGTAAGGTTAGACCATGGAGTGTAATACAGAGTCTAAAACAGTATATTATCATACAGGGGTGGACTGCTCTGTGCTGGCAGATCAGTTTAAACAGCAGTGCTGGGGTGGAACAAAAACCTGCACACTTAGTAGTAGTGTTGAGCCTTAGCAGTACTGTAGTACACTAGTGTTGAGCCTTAGCAGTACTGTCGTACAGTAGTGTTGAGCCTTAGCAGTACTGTCCTACAGTGGTGTTGAGCCTTAGCAGTACTGTAGTACACTAGTGTTGAGCCTTAGCAGTACTGGCCTACAGTAGTGTTGAGCCTTAGCAATACTGTAGTACACTAGTGTTGAGCCTTAGCAGTACTGTCCTACAGTAGTGTTGAGCCTTAGCAGTACTGTACTACAGTACTGTTGAGCCTTAGCAGTACTGTACTACAGTACTGTTGAGCCTTAGCAGTACTGTAGTACAGTAGTGGTGAGCCTTAGCAGTACTGTCCTACATTAGTGTTGAGCCTTAGCAGTACTGTCGTACAGTGGTGTTGAGCCTTAGCAGTACTGTAGTACACTAGTGTTGAGCCTTAGCAGTACTGGCCTACAGTAGTGTTGAGCCTTAGCAGTACTGTAGTACACTAGTATTGAGCCTTAGCAGTACTGGCCTACAGTAGTGTTGAGCCTTAGCAGTACTGGCCTACAGTAGTGTTGAGCCTTAGCAATACTGTAGTACACTAGTGTTGAGCCTTAGCAGTACTGTCCTACAGTAGTGTTGAGCCTTAGCAGTACTGTACTACAGTACTGTTGAGCCTTAGCAGTACTGTAGTACAGTAGTGGTGAGCCTTAGCAGTACTGTCCTACATTAGTGTTGAGCCTTAGCAGTACTGTCGTACAGTAGCGTTGAGCCTTAGCAGTACTGCCCTACAGTAGCATTGAGCCTTAGCAGTACTGTAGTACACTAGTGTTGAGCCTTAGCAGTACTGTAGTACACTAGTGTTGAGCCTTAGCAGTACTGTAGTACAGTAGTGTTGAGCCTTAGCAGTGCTGTAGTACACTAGTGTTGAGCCTTAGCAGTACTGTAGTACACTCGTGATGAGCCTTAGTAGTACTGTCCTACAGTAGTGTTGAGCCTTAGCAGTGCTGTAGTACACTAGTGTTGAGCCTTAGCAGTACTGTACTACAGTACTGTTGAGCCTTAGCAGTGCTGTAGTACAGTAGTGGTGAGCCTTAGCAGTACTGTCCTACATTAGTGTTGAGCCTTAGCAGTACTGTAGTACACTAGTGTTGAGCCTTAGCAGTACTGTACTACAGTAGTGGTGAGCCTTAGCAGTACTGTCCTACATTAGTGTTGAGCCTTAGCAGTACTGTCCTACAGTAGTGTTGAGCCTTAGCAGTACTGGCCTACAGTAGTGTTGAGCCTTAGCAGTACTGTAGTACAGTAGTGTTGAGCCTTAGCAGTACTGTCCTACAGTAGTGTTGAGCCTTAGCAGTACTGGCCTACAGTAGTGTTGAGCCTTAGCAGTACTGTAGTACAGTAGTGTTGAGCCTTAGCAGTACTGTCCTACAGTAGTGTTGAGCCTTAGCAGTACTGTAGTATAGTAGTGTTGAGCCTTAGCAGTACTGTCCTACAGTAGTGTTGAGCCTTAGCAGTACTGTAGTACAGTAGTGTTGAGCCTTAGCAGTACTGTCCTACAGTAGTGTTGAGCCTACCAGTACAGTAGAGCAATGTGTACAGTACACACCTCCCAGTCAGGCAGTCAGGCAGACAGTCAGGCAGTCAGGCAGTCAAGCAGACAGTCAGGCAGTCAGGCAGTCAAGCAGACAGTCAGGCAGTCAGGCAGTCAAGCAGACAGTCAGGCAGTCAGGCAGTCAGTCAGACAGTCAGGCAGTCAGGCAGTCAGTCAAGCAGACAGTCAGTCAAGCAGACAGTCAGGCAGTCAGGCAGTCAAGCAGACAGGCAGACAGTCAGGCACTCCAGTGGGATCCTACAGCTACAGTAAACTGTGGGAGTCTGCTCCTCTGATTCAATCAGCACAGGATGATAAAGCAGTCAAGCAGACAGTCAGGCAGTCAGGCAGTCAAGCAGACAGTCAGGCAGTCAGGCAGTCAGTCAGACAGTCAGGCAGTCAGGCAGTCAGGCAGTCAGTCAAGCAGACAGTCAGTCAAGCAGACAGTCAGGCAGTCAGGCAGTCAAGCAGACAGGCAGACAGTCAGGCACTCCAGTGGGATCCTACAGCTACAGTAAACTGTGGGAGTCTGCTCCTCTGATTCAATCAGCACAGGATGATAAAGCTGCTATCAGTTACACACAGGAGATCAGGGAGTGGAGGAACAGGGAGTGTAATGTTTACTGTTCATTTTTGATAGTTTATTTCACTTTTGTTTATTATCTAGTTCACTTGCTTTGGCAATGTAAACATATGTTTCCCATGCCAATAAAGCTCTTTGAACTGATTTGAATTGAATTGAAAGGGGGTAGAGAGAGGAGGAGAGAGGAGAAGAGAGAGAGGATGGAGTAGGTGCAATGCCTAAAGTAGTTGGATCTCTGAAGAAGGGACAGAAAGAAAAGGTAGAGAAATGGGAAACGGAGTAAACTAGTGAATAAGGCAACCTGTCACTAAATGAGACAAAGTTAAGGGGGGGAAAGACTGCCTGACTTCAATTCAGTGGTAGAAACGGAAGCAGGTTCGTGTGCGTTTACATGTACGCAAGCGTGTGTGGCGCCAGCTCTGATCGATGATGCTCTGAATGAAGGCTTTCAGGCATTGACCCACAGGCTGCACACGCACGACAGGTGCTCCAACACCAAAATTACTGACACACACACATACACACTCCATTCACACTCATACAAATTCACAAAGAGACACACACAGAAATTAGGTAGGTCAAATGAATTATGGTATATTAATACGCACAGGCTGAAAGATGTATGGCATCAGCTGAAAGACTTCTCACCTTGAAAAACCTAAATTTCAATCCCTGATCATGAATAAAGCACCACACAGAGGACCCAACAATTACACAAAGCCCTTAGTCTTCAGCGCTATAAAAGGACCACAGCTCATGACCACAACACACCAGGATAACAAGGACTGTACTTCATGAGTCTAGTGAGAGAGAGAGATAGAAAGAGAGAGAGAGAGAGAGAGAGAGAGAGAGAGAGAGACAGAGAGAGAGCGAGAGAGAGACAGAGAGAGAGAGAGACAGAGAGAGAGAGACAGAGAGAGAGAGAGAGAGAGACATGAAAGGGTGTGTTGAAGGGGTGAGGGGTTGACTGGCGAGCGCAAGAGTGTCAGCCAGCAGAGGTAGAGAAAGAGAGAGAAAGCGAGAGAGAGGAGAAACGTGGTAACATTAGAATCAGTTATAAATAGTGCCACAGTGTCCTTAAATAGCGACTGCAGGCAAATTTGCTTTTGCGCAGGTAGCAGCACAGTTCTGTACAGGCCAGCCTCTCTCCATCTCCACCGCTAATCCCCAACCTATGCATGTCGCTGGGGACCAAAAACTTTTCAGGGGAGAGGGGGAAAAGAGAGGAAAAAACACAAACAACAAACAGGAAGTGCTTTTTCACAGGAGAAAGAAGCCAACGGTGCGCTTTAGAGGCTTTGGTAACCCTACTGAGGAGAAAGCGACTGACTCATGAGTCACGAGACACCCAAGAAAAGAGAGAATTGTTTGTGTCTGAGGGACTGAGGACACGTCAAATTCCAATGACGGATATGCGATTTATTCCTCGATTTCCCTCTTTGTGAACGGCTGCGTTTTGACAGACCCAACCAGTTTTCACTATCAGCCATCCTTTCAATTCTGTGCTTTCATTCACATCTGGGTAATACTAACTTGGAACGAAATGGGGGAAGGACTACCTGAACTTGTCCAATAAAAAATGCTTGTTCTCTTTTTTTGTTTACGTTTTGCTACAGTGTGCACTAATGAATACAACCCTGTATTCTCATTGACCTAATGCAGCTTAGATACTGTATAATATAGTGCATATTACCTCTGATGATATGGTCTGTTTAGAACTGGGAGCCATGGCTACATCAACACCACTGCCTAAGTACAACTACCTAATTTAATATTTCAAGACTTTTGACATGAGTAGACATTGTAACGCAACAATAAATAAACTGTAAATGTAAACTATAAACTTGGATATCGGGTATCAGATCAAAGTTGGTTAATGACACAGCAGTCCAGTAGGTAACACAAACAGTGACACAAATAAACTCATGTCATATTGTGGTATGGTGGTATGGAACACACGTGATATACACACGCACATACACACGCACACGCACACACACACAGAAACAATGCCAAACGCACGCACAGACAAACACACACAGATACTTCCCTAGAATGAGAGTGTTGTACTGTGTATACATTCTGCCTTCTCTCAAGAGCTTGCCTGCCGGGACCTCCAACAGCTATTATGATACCATTGTCCCCCTGAAGATGCCGCATTTCAAACAGCGAGTCCCTTGTTCCATCAGATTAATACTCTTTCCTTGCTGGGGAATATCATACAGAGCCATAGAAATGTTTTAATAACTTTGAGATCATATGAACATCAGTCATACAACAGCGACTGTAGTAGGCTACCATGGGAAAGGTTGGTACTAATGATGGTTTGTGCGTACCAGTGCTCCTGGCATCTGAAACACTGAGATCTTTTCCCACAGATATAATGTAAATGCACACACGCATCGGTAATGACCTGAGGCAAATTTGGCACTATTGATTGTGCATTTCTTTCTTTCTTTTTTTCCTGTTTCCATAGACAGGTTGGTTGTTTAACTATGGGGCAAAACAGATGGGGCTGCCTTAGATTGTTGAGAACATGTAAACTATATTTAATCTCCAATGTTTATTGAAAACATAAATGAAGTTGAACAATGAGCATTTGTTGTCTCTCTAATACATCGTTACGGTTGTTGGTTAGCTAGCTAGAGGATTTTAGCCATATTAGCATTGACCAGCTTTACATTTTATGCAAGTAAAGTCGATGTCAGATAAAAAATGTCATGACAGGCCTGATGGAAACAGATTTTTTTCAGTAAACTTTCCAAATGCAGACAAAACTAAATACGCTAGACAAAGTGGATCTTTTTGTATCGGTAAAATTATTTAATGTGAAAAATGTGGTGGAAATGTAAAAATGCACAAATATTTATATAATAACCATCCTATTGACGTTAACTTGGAGTCACACGATGACATGTGTGGTCCTCCCACTACGACTCATCAGGAAAGCATGCACTTTATTGGGCTACAGATGAAATAAATGATGAAAGTGCAAGGTGATGAGCTTGATGCCCCTTTCCAATAAATATCCAGGGTCTTATTCTGGTGACATGATCAGCAATACTTGGCTGCCATTTGATAAAAAATATCTCTCTCTTTAGCCAGAAACTGTCTCATCATGTAGGCTATACGTGTGCTCTAGTCAACTGCGTGCTTGGCTAGAGGGCATATGCCAATCCCGGAGTTGGCACACTCACTTTATAATACAAAAAATGTTGTTCGAAAACCATCATTAGAGTTGAAAATGTGATGGAAACCCTTTTAACTTGTATTTTTTATTCGGTACATGGGAATTGAACTGCAAAAGGTATTTTTATCTGCACCATGTCATCACACACAGTGTATTATCTGCAACATGTCAATTTGATGGAAACATCTCTGGTGGGAAAATTTGCATATTGTCACACCCTGATCAGTTTTACCTGTCCTCGTTATTGTCTCCACCCCCTCCAGGTGTTGCTTGTTTTCCCCAGGTCAAGGACCCTGTGTTTCCTGTCTCTCTGTGCCAGTTCGTCTTGTATGTTTCCAAGTCAACCAGGGATTTTCCTGTTCTCCTGCTTTTTGCATTGTCCTTTTTCTAGTCCTCCCGGTTTTTACCCTTGCCTGTTTCTGGACTTTGTACCCGCCTGCCTGACCACAAGCCTGTCTGCCACTCTGTACCTCCTGGACTCTGATCTGGTTTTGACCTTTTTGCCTGTCCACGACCATTCTCTTGCCTACCCCTTTGGATCAATGAACATTGTAAGACTCCAACCATATTCCTCCTGTGTCTGCATTTGGGTCTCGCCTTGTGCCTTGATACATATTGTTTTTATGCCAAAACTCTGGCGCCAATTGGATGGAAACCTAGCTAATAGTGACATGAAATCTGTCAAAACACCTCAAAACAAGACATGGCATGTCACGTCCTGACCATATACTTAGGTAATTTTGTATTATATTTGGTCAGGACGTGGCAGAGTTATGTTTGGTTATGGTATAGTGGGGTTGTGAGTGTTGGGTTAGGTTCTAGGTTAGGTTTTCTATGTGTAGGTGTATGTCTATGTTTGGTTAATTGGGGTTGGGACTCTCAGTTGAAGGCAGGTGTTGTCTATCTGCCTTTGATTGAGAGTCCCATATAGTGGGGTGTGTTTGTGTTTGGTATTTGTGGGTAATTGTATTTTGCACTGTGTTTCGTTTTTCCTGTGAAACTGTCACCTTTCGCCTTTGCGTGTTTATTTTGTTCTGTCGTTTCCATCTATAATAAATATGATGTGGAACAGTCAACCTGCTGCGTATTGGTCATCAAGTGATTTCGACATATCTTCCGATGAGGGAGAATACGAGGAATGTGACAGAATTACCCACCAACAACGGACCAAGCAGCAGAGGAAGGAGCAGCACAAGGAGAGGCACCAGGAGAAAAGCTATCTGGAGTCATGGACTTGGGAGGAAATCCTGGATGGGAAAGGACCATGGGCTCAAGCTGGGGATTATCGCCGCCCGCAGTGGGAGATCGAGGCGGCGAGAGCTGAGAGGCGCTGGTATGAGGAGAGGGAGCGCAACGGACACGGGAGGCAGCCCCACAATTTTTTTTTGGGGGGGGGCACACGGGGAGATTGGCGGAGTCAGGTGGTAGACCTAAGCTAACTCCCCGTGCTTACCGGAAGCAGCGTGGTACTGGTAAGACACCGTGTTATGCTGTGGAGCGCGCGGTGTCCCCAGTGCGCGTTCAAAGCCCGGTGCGCTACATACCAGCCCCCCGCAAGTGCTATGCGAGTGCAGGCATCGAGCCAGGGCGGATGGTGCCAGCTCAGCGCGTCTGGTCTCCAGTGCGCCTCCTCGGTCCAGGTTATCCTGCGCCGGCCTTGCGCACTGTGTCTCCAGAGCGCTGGGAGGGTCCAGTTCGCCCAATGCCTGCTCTCCGCCCGTGCCGGGCCAAAGTGGGCATTCAGCCTGGAGTGTGGGTAAAGAGTGTCCGTACCAGAACTCCAGTGCTCCCCCACAGCCCGGTTTATCCTGTGCCTCCTCCTCGGACCAGGCCTCCAGTGGGTCTCCCCATCCTGGTCCATCCTGTGCCACCTCCCAGGACCAGGCCTCCAGTGGGTCTCCCCATCCTGGTCCGTCCTGTGCCACCTCCCAGGACTAGGCCTCCGGTGGGTCTCGCCAGTCAACAGTCGTCAGAGCTGCCCGCCAGTCAACAGTCGTCAGAGCTGCCCGCCAGGCAACAGTCGTCAGAGCTGCCCGCCAGTCAACAGTCGCCAGAGAGGTCAGACTGCGCTGAACTGCCGGAGTGGCCAGACTGCGCTGAACTGCCGGAGTGGCCAGACTGCGCTGAACTGCCAGAGTGGCCAGACTGCCCTGAACTGCCAGAGTGGCCAGACTGCCCTGAACTGCCAGAGTGGCCAGACTGCCCTGAACTGCCAGAGTGGCCAGGGACGCCCGCCAGCCCGGTGAGTCCTGTGCCTACGCCTAGGGCCAGGCCTCTGTCATGTCTCCCCAGCCTGGTGAGTCCTGTGCCTGTGCCCAGGGCCAGGCATCCATCATGTCTCCCCAGCCTGGTGAATCCTGGGTCAGGGCCGTCGGAGTATCCGACACCGGTGTACGGCCCAGAGGATCCGACACCGGGGTGCGGACCAGAGTATCCGACAACAGCTTGCGACCCGGGACTGAGGGGAGCTGCCTGTGACCCAGAACCGGGTGAGTCTGGTCACAATTCTAAAGTAAAGTTGATTAACTATGACTGTGATGATTCTGCCTACAACCCAGAACCGAAGGAGTCTGCTTACAGCCTGGGACCGAAGGAGTCGGCCCACGAACCAGAACCAAAGAAGTCTGCCTACTGTCCTAAGCCTGTTGGACAGTAGGCCAGAACCGGAGCCACCTCCAATATAGGTGGGTTGGGGAGGTGGGGTGTAGCACTGTGCCGTCGTTGACGGCAGCCACCCTCCCTTCCCTCCCTTTAGTTAGGGGGTTAATTGTGTGTTGTTTTTTTTCTGTTGGTTTGGTGCATTCAGTGTATGCACCTTTAGGGGGGGGTAATGTCACGTCCTGACCATATACTTAGGTAATTTTGTATTATATTTGGTCAGGACGTGGCAGAGTTATGTTTGGTTATGGTATAGTGGGGTTGTGAGTGTTGGGTTAGGTTCTAGGTTAGGTTTTCTATGTGTAGGTGTATGTCTATGTTTGGTTAATTGGGGTTGGGACTCTCAGTTGAAGGCAGGTGTTGTCTATCTGCCTTTGATTGAGAGTCCCATATAGTGGGGTGTGTTTGTGTTTGGTATTTGTGGGTAATTGTATTTTGCACTGTGTTTCGTTTTTCCTGTGAAACTGTCACCTTTCGCCTTTGCGTGTTTATTTTGTTCTGTCGTTTCCATCTATAATAAATATGATGTGGAACAGTCAACCTGCTGCGTATTGGTCATCAAGTGATTTCGACATATCTTCCGATGAGGGAGAATACGAGGAATGTGACATGGCATCAATAACAAGATGAAACTAGCTTAAACGAATGACTTACGATTCCCCACATGGCAGTTTCTTGTCATTATTGCTAGTTATCTGGCCATCCAAAATCCCAACACCTCACTGACTTCTGCCCCATTGAAGCGTGCGTATCGTTTTCGGGACTTTGTCTACTGACCCATCTTAAAAGCCCCATCTACTGTAGGGATGGGTATTGAACATTTGCATAAAGTGGAAACATTATAGTGCAATGCATCGGTTTGTTTTTTTCAATGTGTTTGTAGGAAATAATAATAATAGCATTGATGACTACAGTGCATGTTTAGCACTGAGCAGAGTCCCTGACCCCCGACACTGTGAAACACTAAGGTACAGTAGAGGCACCACCGAGGTCAAGGACCCATCATGTTAATTATGAGGAGCGTTGTTGGGATACAGGTGACTTTCCATATGACATGACAATGTCACGGGAGTGTAAAGGGATTTGGTAGCTATGGTATTGTTGTTCCTGACACAGTTGTAGCAGATGTTGGTCAATGCTTGAAACAACTCATCAATATGTATCTCATCTGGCTTGTGAATTGGCCCTGGGCCTCCCCTCCCTCCATCTCAGTTTGATTCATGAAATTAGGTGATTTATGGAGCCCAACTAGGCAACGCAGTCATACATTCCTCTCCCAATGTTAATACACACATTCACAGTCACTTAACACAGACTAATATGTCTGGAGAACTACAGGACAGTGAAGTCTATAGTGAAACAGTTTGTATTTATATTTACATAATGCTACTGAACATAAACACACAGTATGTAGCTTAATATACTATATATGTAAACATACTATGTGTAGGCCTACTACTGTATATGTAAAATATGTCAATTATATACAGTATGTATATATATATTCAACACCCATACATATATTCCATATGTATAATATGTCATAGGTGTAACAAGGGTCGTATAAAGGGGACCAAGTGTAGAGTGCTCATAATTACTTTAATGATAACACTTAAACAGAAAACAACAAAACGACAGCCAACAGTTCCGTCAGGTACTACTTACAAAACGGAAAACACAGCTCTCCTAGGTCAGAGCGTGACAGTACCCCCCCCCCAATGGTGCGGACTCCCGGCCGCAAACCTGAACCTATTGGGGAGGGTCCGGGTGGGCATCCATATTTGGCGGTGGCTCTGGTTCCGGGCGTAGAACCCCCCCGCCCACTGATCCCCCCGCTTCTGTGTGTCCGGAGGAACCAGACCGTGGGTCATTGCCGGAGGCTCTGAAACGCCAACCGCCGCTGAAGACTCTGAGCTGAAGGCCGCCGCTGAAGACTCTGGGCTACAGACCACCGCTGAAGGCTCTGGGCTGCAGACCGCCGCTGAAGGCTCTGGCACCTGATCTCTACAGGTGCCGGGCCATGGATAATTTCTACAGGCTTCGTGTCAGGGTTTATCCTTACAAGCACCGGACCATTTATAATCCCTTCAGGTTTTTTGCCAAGGATTATTTCTACAGGCTCCGGGCCATGGATTACCTCTAGAGGCTTCGTGCCATGGATCATCTCTATAGGCTTCGGACCATCGCTTATCACTGGAGTATCACTGGAGGCTTAGATCGTGGAGCTGAAACAGGTCTCACCGGACTAGGAAGACGCACTGAGGACCGAGTGCTCAAAGCAGGCACCGGCCATACTGGGCTATGGAGGCGAACTGGAGGGAGAGTGCGAGGAGCAGGCACAGGACGTACTGGATTATGGAGGCGCACTGGAGAGAGAGTGCGAGGAGCAGGCACAGGACGTACTGGATTATGGAGGCGCACTGGAGGGAGAGCGCGAGGAGCAGGCACATGCTCACCACAATAAGCACGGGGAGTTGGCTCAGGTCTCAGTCCTGGCCCAGCCAGACTACCCGTGTGCCCCCCACACATTTTTTGGGGGGAGCTGCCTCCCGTTCTTCCCCGGTAGGCTCCGATATCTCTCTATTACTTGCCCCAAAGTCCAGTTTCTCCTTTCTATCCACTCCTCACTTGACCAGGTGTCCATTTCTGCCCGGGCATGTCGCTTGATCCAATCATGGTGGGTAGTTCTGTAACAAGGGTCGTATAAAGGGGACCAAGGCGCGGCGTGTAGAGTGCTCATAATTACTTTAATGATAACACTTAAACAGAAAACAACAAAACGACAGCCAACAGTTCCGTCAGGTACTACTTACAAAACGGAAAACACAGCTCTCCTAGGTCAGAGCGTGACAATAGGGCTGATCTTTAGATTAGATTAAAGGCCTCAGTGTTCAGTGTGTGGCTAATAGTTCTCTCTCTATCACATCAACTTGTGTAAATCCATTGTGTAATTGGTTAGGAGGGCAGATCATTAGAGCTAACCAGATCACAGGCCAGTAAATGAAGCTAAATGAACACATTACCACAGAAAGAGGTTCACTTAAATAGGATCATTCAATCACTCCTTGTCGATAGACTGCTTTCAGGTTAGGAACCAAAAATCTTGGAGGGGGGCGGGTGGTGAGTGCTGTGATTGCGGATGTTGGAAACAGTGTACACAATTACTCAACGCATAATGGATTTTATACATTTGATTTATTTAGATTGTTTGCCGACTTTGAATGAATCATACATTTCTTGACAATTTCCAAAGCCCAATGAATCGCACTGTAATGCTATACAATAAACACATAGTTAGGCTGGTAGAGTTCAGTTATATGTCAAAGAGGATTCAAGTCTTAGTGAAGTATTTATAAAGGTATTGCTACATGAGACACTTTCCAAGAATTTGTTACCAAATGAAATACTGATGCAACTTCACCACCAGTTTACCTACAACCAGACACACACACACACACACACACACGCTCTCCCTCGCCCTCCATTTGGTAAATCCGACCACAACTCTACCCTCCTGATTCCTGCTTACAAGCTAAAATTAAAGCAGGAAGCACCAGTGACTCGGTCTATAAAAAAGTGGACTGTTTTGTTATCACAGACTGGAACATGTTCCGGGATTCTTCCAATGGCATTGAGGAGTACACCACATCAGTCACTGGCTTTATCAATAAGTGCATCGAGGACGTTGTCCCCACAGTGACTGTACGTACATACCCCAACCAGAAGGCATGGATTACAGGCAACATTCGCACTGAGCTAAAGGGTAGAGCTGCCGCTTCAAGGTGCGGGACTCTAACCCAGAAGCTTACAAGAAATCCTGCTATGCCCTGCGACGAACCATCAAACAGGCAAAGCGTCAATACAGAGCTAAGATTGAATCATACTACACCGGCTCCGACGCTAGTCTCATGTGGCAGGGCTTGCAAACTATTACAGACTACAAAGGGAAGCACAGCCGCGAGCTGCCCAGTGACACGAGCCTACCAGATGAGCTAAATCATTTCTATGCTCGCTTCGAGGCAAGCAACACTGAGGCATGCATGAGAGCATCAGCTGTTCCGGACGACTGTGTGATCACGCTCTCCGTAGCCGACGTGAGTAAGACCTTTAAACAGGTCAACATACACAAGGCTGCGGGGCCAGACGGATTACCAGGACGTGTGCTCCGGGCATGTGCTGACCAACTGGCAGGTGTCTTCACTGACATTTTCAACATGTCCCTGATTAAGTCTGTAATACCAACATGTTTCAAGCAGACCACCATAGTCCCTGTGCCCAAGAACACAAAGGCAACCTGCCTAAATGACTACAGACCCGTAGCACTCACGTCTGTAGCCATGAAGTGATTTGAAAGCTTGGTAATGGCTCACATCAACACCATTATATCAGAAAACCTAGACCCATTCCAATTTGCATACCGCCCAAACAGATCCACAGATGATGCAATCTCTATTGCACTTCACACCCACCTGAACAAAAGGAACACTTTTGTGAGAATGCTATTCATTGACTACAGCACAGAGTTCAACACCATAGTACCCTCAAAGCTCATCACTAAGCTAAGGATCCTGGGACTAAACACCTCCCTCTGCAACTGGATCCTGGACTTCCTGACGGGCCGCCCCCAGGTGGTGAGGGTAGGTAGCAACACATCTGCCACGCTGATCCTCAACACTGGAGCTCCCCAGGGGTGCGTGCTCAGTCCCCTCCTGTACTCCCTGTTCACCCACGACTGCATGGCCAGGCATGACTCCAACACCATCATTAAGTTTGCAGACGACACAACAGTGGTAGGCCTGATCACCGACAACAAAGAGACAGCCTATAGGGAGGAAATCAGAGACCTGGCCGGGTGGTGCCAGAATAACAACCTATCCCTCAACGTAACCAAGACTAAGGAGATTATTGTGGACTACAGGAAAAGGAGGACCGATCACGCCCCCATTCTCATCGACAGGCTGTAGTGGAGCAGGTTGAGAGCTTCAAGTTCCTTGGTGTCCACATTAACAACAAACTAGAATGGTCCAAACACACCAAGACAGTCGTGAAGAGGGCACAACAAAGCCTATTCCCCCTCAGGAAACTAAAAAGATTTGGCATGGGTCCTGAGATCCTCAAAAGGTTCTACAGCTTCAACATCGAGAGCATCCTGACTGGTTGCATCACTGCCTGGTACGGCATTTGCTCGGCCTCTGACCGCAAGGCACTACAGAGGGTAGTGTGTACGGCCCAGTACATCACTGGGGCTAAGCTAAGCTGCCTGCCATCCAGGACCTCTACACCAGGCGGTGTCAGAGGAAGGCCCTAAAAATTGTCAAAGACCCCAGCCACCCCAGTCTTAGACTGTTCTCTCTACTACCGCATGGCAAGCGGTACCGGAGTGCCAAGTCTAGGACAAAATGTATTCTCAACAGTTTTTACCCCCAAGCCATAAGACTCCTGAACAGGTAATCAAATGGTTACCCAGACTATTTGCATTGTGTGCCCCCACCCCAATCCCTCTTTTTACGCTGATGCTACTCTCTGTTTATCATATATGCATAGTCACTTTAACTATACATTCATGTACATACTACCTCAATTGGGCCGACCAACCAGTGCTCCCACACATTGGCTAACCGGGCTATCTGCATTGTGTCCCATCCACCACCTGCCAACCCCTCTTTTACGCTACTGCTACTCTCTGTTCATCATATATGCATAGTCACTTTAACCATATCTACATGTACACACTACCTCAATCAGCCGGTGTCTGTATGTAGCCTCGCTACTTTTATAGCCTCACTACTGTATATAGCCTGTCTTTTTACTGTTGTTTTATTTCTTTGCCTACCTATTGTTCACCTAATATATTTTTTGCACTATTGGTTAGAGCCTGTAAGTAAGCATTTCACTGTAAGGTGTACACCTGTTGTATTCAGCGAACATGACAAATGAACTGTGATTTGATTTGATATCTGTAATTCCGGTTAATGAATCCAATCCATGCCCATTGTGTGTGTGTAGTAATATAGTGTTATAATGAATACTTGCTGAGTTGGCGTCAGTGGAAACTCCAGCGAGCGTCTCTCTCTCACTCTCTGTAAGATATGCTAATTGGTTAAAGGGGAGGTGCTTAGAGCTGTGATGTTTACAGGCGCTAGTGCAGCATTTCCCCAACTCAGTCCTCGGGGCTCTAAGGGGTGCACGTTTTGGTTTTTGCACTACACAGCTGATTTAAATTATCTAAGCGTGATGATTATTTGGTTATTTCAATCAGCTGTGAAGTGCTAGGGCAACACCAAAACGTTTACCTATTGGTAATTCGCACAAGGCCTGTAGTCAAACCTATGTAGGAGCGCCAGCGTGGTGCCCATCCGACTGCTAACTTCTTTCCTCCTTCAACACTGCAAAACCCACACCCAAAATCAAACAGTGTGGAGAACAGTCAGGTGGAAAGAAGTGAAAAGAGGTCAAGTGAAGGGGGGACAGGAGCTGGGAGGTACTCTCTAAGTGAGCTTCAGTGTCAGTGTCCCTGTAATTAGCTTCCTAGATGCTTGGCTTCAGTATCAACACACTGGGGATGTCAGATAGCCTACCCTACCTCAGAGGCAGTCTCTTGAGGAACTTGAGGAACGTCTAGGATACATATGTGTCCCAATACATATGGTGCTCTTCTGCTAAATAGCTCCATGTTCCTAACACCTTCCCTTTGTGAACACTGGCATATTTGATTAGACAGTGCAGGTGAGAACTGCATGGCAGCCAATCCCTTCCCGTTGGTGAAGTGTTTCAGGAATGTGTACATCCACCATATTGTGATCACACATCTAGTCCTTTGAGATCTACGTTCATGCAGGAGATGGATCTGAAGTAGAGGTCGACTGATTAATCGGCATGGCCGATTAATTAAGGCCGATTTCAGGTTTTCATAACAATCGGTAATCAGTGTTTTTGGACACCGATTATGGCCGATTACATTGCACTCCGCGAGGAGACTGCGTGGCAGGCTGACCACCTGTTACGCAAGTTCAGCAAGGAGCCAAGGTAAGTTGCTAGCTAGCATTAAACTTATCTTATAAAAAAACAATCAATTTTAACATAATCACTAGTTAACTACACATGGTTGATGATATTACTAGTTTAACTAGCTTGTCCTGCGTTGCAAATAATCAATGTGGTGCTTGTTAATTTATCATCGAATCACAGCCTACTTCGCCAAACGAGTGATAATTTAACAAGCGCATTCGTGAAAAAAGCACTGTCATTGCACCAATGTACCTAACCATAAACATCAATGCCTTTCTTAAAATCAATACACTGTCACGTCCTGACCATAGAAAGATGTTATTTTCTATGGTAGAGTAGGTCAGGGCGTTTTTTCTATTTCTATGTTCAGGTTCTAGTTTTGTATTTCTATGTTGGGGTTTTGTTTGGGATGATCTCCAATTAGAGGCAGCTGGTCCTCGTTGTCTCTAATTGGAGATCATACTGAAGTAGGGGTTTTTCCACCTGGGTTTTGTGGGTGATTCATTTTGAGTTGTGTATGTGTTCATCTCTGCGTCACATTTTTTTTTTCTTCATTTCAGTGTATTTATATATTGCATAGTTTCACAGTATAAATAAATATGTGGAACGACACACACGCTGCACTTTGGTCCGCTCATTCCTAAGACAGCCGTGACATACACAAGTATATTTTTTTAAACCTGCATATTTAGTTAAGAAATTCATGTTAGCAGGCAATATTAACTGGGGAAATTGTGTCACTTCTCTTGCATTCTGTCCAAGCAGAGTCAGGGTATATGCAGCAGTTTGGGCCGCCTGGCTCGTTGCGAACTGTGTGAAGACCATTTCTTCCTAACAAAGACTGTAATTAATTTGCCAGAACTGTACATAATTATTACATAACATTGAAGGTTGTGCAATGTAACAGCAATATTTAGACTTAGGGATGCCACCAGTAAGATAAAATACGGAACGGTTCCGTATTTCACTGAAAGAATAAACGTTTTGTTTTTCGAGATGATAGTTTCCGGATGTGCCTATAAGAACATCCAATAGTCAAAGCTATATGAAATACAAATGTATAGCGAGAAATAGTCCTATAATTCCTATAATAACTACAACCTAAAACTTCTTACCTGGGAATATTGAAGACTCATGTTAAAAGGAACCACCAGCTTTCATATGTTCTCATGTTTTGAGCAAGGAACTTAAACGTTATTGCACTTTTACCTTCTCCAACAGAGCATTTTTGCATTATTTAAACCAAATTGAACATGTTTCATTATTTATTTGAGACTAAATTGATTTTTATGTATTATATTAAGTTAAAATAAAGTGTTCAGTATTGTTGTAATTGTCATTATTATATATATATATATATAAAAATCAGCATCGGCTTTTTTGGTCCTCCAATAATCGGTATCAGTATCGGCTTTGAAAAATCATAATCGGTCGACCTCTAATCTGAAGCACAAGTCTCTGCTCTCCAAGCCCACCTGCCACCCGATTCACTGAGGCCCCAGGTCAAGGGCTCTCTCCCTCTTTCACATCTTGAGCCTGAGCATTTACTAAATGAAGTTCTCACATCTTGACTAATCAGTGTGAGAAACTGAATTTTCCAGAGAATTTGCTTAGCTCCCTAGAATTGAGTTTAATTACACAATACTTGTAGAATGAACGACAATCAAGCCTAATACTGCAACGAGACATGAACAAATACCGTTGTGCTGATTCAACACACCAACAATACAGTGAGATTAAAATGACTGAGGACACGTTACACCAGATTCCCTCTGGCCCAAGTCAGGGCACAAAACTCCCCGTCAAGTCAAAGAGATCAGGGCAGCTCACGAACCACCCACCGGAGGGAGGCTTGAGAAACAACCAGACAAATGAGTGGCTTTAAACTTCGGGCCTGCCGCTAATGGGATTGGAGCTGCTTCTGAAGTCTCGGCGTGAGAACAAGGTCAGCGGTCACACACAACCCCGGTGGTCATCAGATCCGGGGCTGCGTCCAAAATGGGACCCTATTCCCTGTATATAGTGCACTACTTTTGACCGTAGGCCTGTGGGGTTCTATGGGCCATGATGAAACATATAAAGGCAGGAAGGTACCATTTTGGATGCATCCCAGGGTTATATGAAATGCCTTGAAGGTTGGAGTTTGACAGTTTGGGAATACAGCGTTGTAATAACCGGAACAACTGCATGAAATGAACTTGTCAGCACCACAAGGGAAAGTCCATTGAAACAAGTCCATTGACAAGTAGATTGACTTCACTGACCCTTTTAAAGGATCATCTGCTTCCCGTTAGCCGAGGTGTTACTACTGAATGTGCATTTGTGCGTTTCTCGTGTCATGTTATCTGACACAGTAGTCCAAGAGTAACTTATCTGACAAATATAAGTGTCGCTAAATAGTTGAATATAGTCCCAGTGGAAGATAAGTATTTAACACAACACAAGAAGAGAAGACGTCATTGATATTTTTTCGGTTACCACTATACCTTCTCTGATATAACTTCAGCCTTGTGCCTGCTCAAATCACTTGAAGTGTCAGATTTCATCATGTTGAGGAAAAGACCAAAATGCAGCGAGATTGTGGACAGTCATGTTTATTGAAGAAAACATGTAAAGCATCCACTTGAACAAAAAAACAATAAACAGTACTTACACCGGTAAAAGTTTTGCAGGCTATCCAAAAACACAGTGCAAAATCAATCTCCCACAAAAGACAAACAAACACACCCTCATATGGACTCTCAATCAAAGGCAAATAGACAACACCTGCCTTCAATTGAGAGTCCCAACCCCAATGAACCCAAACATAGAAACAGACACACTAGACTAAACATAGAATACATGAAATCAAACAGTGCCCAAAAACCCCGGAATACCTAAATCAACTGCCCTACAACAAACACACCACCCCTAACCACATAAAACAACTAACCTCTGCCACGTCCTGACCAAACTACAATACCAATTAACCCTTATACTGGCCAGGACGTGACATGAAGTATGCGGTTATTCACTGACAAGGCACAGTCTGTTGTGTGTTAATGCTAGCAGGATTTGCATACAATACAACCAGTTTTAAAAAAAAGTGTTTTAAACAATAGTTTTCTGTATAAACAATAGTTTTCTGTTCCTCAAAGTTATTGTCTACACACAGCTCAACTGACCTGCACAGTATTTTACACCTAACAGCTCATCTGACCTGCACAGTATTTTACACCTAACAGCTCAACTGACCTGCACAGTATTTTACACCTAACAGCTCAACTGACCTGCACAGTATTTTACACCTAACAGCTCAACTGACCTGCACAGTATTTTACACCTAACAGCTCAACTGACCTGTACAGTATTTTACACCTAACAGCTCAACTGACATGCACAGTATTTTACACCTAACAGCTCAACTGACCTGCACAGTATTTTACACCTAACAGCTCATCTGACATGCACAGTATTTTACACCTAACAGCTCAACTGACCTGCACAGTATTTTACACCTAATAGCTCAACTGACCTGCACAGTATTTTACACCTAACAGCTCAACTGACCTGCACAGTATTTTACACCTAACAGCTCAACTGACCTGCACAGTATTTTACACCTAACAGTTCAACTGACCTGCACAGTATTTTACACCTAACAGCTTAACTGGCCTGCACAGTATTTTACACCTAACAGTTCAACTGACCTGTACAGTATTTTACACCTAATAGCTCAACTGACCTGCACAGTATTTTACACCTAACAGCTCAACTGACCTGCACAGTATTTTACACCTAACAGCTCAACTGGCCTGCACAGTATTTTACACCTAACAGCTCAACTGACCTGCACAGTATTTTACACCTAACAGCTCAACTGGCCTGCACAGTATTTTACACCTAACAGCTCAACTGACCTGCACAGTATTTTACACCTAACAGCTCAACTGACCTGCACAGTATTTTACACCTAACAGCTCAACTGACCTGCACAGTATTTTACACCTAACAGCTCAACTGGCCTGCACAGTATTTTACACCTAACAGCTCAACTGACCTGCACAGTATTTTACACCTTACAGCTCAACTGACCTGCACAGTATTTTACACCTAACAGTTCAACTGACCTGCACAGTATTTTACACCTAACAGTTCAACTGACCTGCACAGTATTTTACACCTAACAGCTCAACTGACCTGCACAGTATTTTACACCTAACAGCTCAACTGGCCTGCACAGTATTTTACACCTAACAGCTCAACTGGCCTGCACAGTATTTTACACCTAACAGCTCAACTGGCCTGCACAGTATTTTACACCTAACAGCTCAACTGACCTGCGCAGCCTTTTACAACACCAAACAGAACATGCAGTACTGCAACCGTGGTGTTGTCAGGCTAAGTTGCCATGGCAGCCATCTCCCCATCTCCCTGTCAGGCAGACGACACTACAGTAGAAAGCCCTGCTATCTCCACTGGTATTATTACAGAGACGACTTGGCTAATGTCTTTATCTGACCACTTCAAACATGAAGCCTGGGGTTGACATGAAAGACTAGTGTTTAGCTGGGCCTGCCTGTCAGCCTGCATGTGTGTGTGGAAACACAACCCAGAACCACGTGTTAGTGGTGACATCATCATCATCAGACTCCAGAACCACATGTTAGAGGTGACATCATCATCCTCAGACTCCAGAACCACGTGTTAGAGGTGACATCATCATCATCAGACTCCAGAACCACATGTTAGAGGTGACATCATCGTCCTCAGACTCCAGAACCACGTGTTAGAGGTGACATCATCATCATCAGACTCCAGAACCACATGTTAGAGGTGACATCATCATCCTCAGACTCCAGAACTACATGTTAGAGGTGACATCATCATCCTCAGACTCCAGAACCACGTGTTAGAGGTGACATCATCATCATCAGACTCCAGAACCACATGTTAGAGGTGACATCATCGTCCTCAGACTCCAGAACCACGTGTTAGAGGTGACATCATCATCCTCAGACTCCAGAACCACATGTTAGAGGTGACATCATCATCCTCAGACTCCAGAACCACGTGTTAGAGGTGACATCATCATCATCAGACTCCAGAACCACATGTTAGAGGTGACATCATTGTCCTCAGACTCCAGAACCCCGTGTTAGAGGTGACATCATCATCCTCAGACTCCAGAACCCCATGTTAGAGGTGACATCATCGTCCTCAGACTCCAGAACCCCGTGTTAGAGGTGACATCATCATCCTCAGACTCCAGAATCACGTGTTAGAGATGACATCATCGTCCTCAGACTCCAGTACGGCCAATAAAACCAACATGGAGACTTAGAATGTATGTCTCAAATGGCACCCTATTCCCTATATAGTGCACTACATTTGATAGGGTAGTGCACTGTATAGGGTGCACTGTATAGGGTGCCGTTTGGGACGGAAACGCTTTTCTCATTGGTTGACCAACCTCTCCTTTACCAGTGTCTATAGGAGAGTTGGTTATCCAGTAGCAAAACTTCTGCCCTGCAAACCCACTATCTGACCCGGCTAAGAACGCTGGGTTTGGAAACCCTTAAAATAGACCCTTAAAAATCCCTGAGGACACCACGTCATTTTGAAAGAGCACATTTTGAAAGAGCGTAATTTTGTTGTTGCTTTTTTGTTCAAAAGTAGTAAGCAAAAGGGCAAAAACAAGAACAACAACACTCCCCATGCTTGATGCTGTGCACTGTGTGTTTGGATACTGCACACTTGAAGCCGATGACATCAAATCTGCCAATGTGTACCATCCCAATGTGTACCATCCCAATGAGCCAGTAGATAGAACATACAGTCGTGGCCAAATGTTTTGAGAATGACACAAATATTAATTTCCACAAAGTTTGCTGCTTCAGTGCCTTTAGATATTTTAGTCAGATGTTACTATGGAATACTGAAGTATAATTACAAGCATTTCATGTAAATGTCAAAGGCTTTTATTGACAATTACATGAAGTTGATGCAAAGAGTCAATATTTGCAGTGTTGACCCTTCTTTTTCAAGACCTCTGCAATCCGCCCTGGCATGCTGTCAATTAACTTCTGGGCCACATTCTGACTGATGGCAGCCCATTCTTGCATAATCAATGCTTGGAGTTTGTTAGAATTTGTGGGTTTTTGTTTGTCCACCCGCCACTTGAGGATTGACCACAAGTTCTCAATGGGATTAAGGTCTGGGGAGTTTCCTGGTGTCACGATTCCTACCGACGGTGGCGCCCCCTCCTGCTCGGGTGGCGCTCGGCGGTCGTCGTCACCGGCCTATTAGCTACCACGATTCCCTTTGTGTTTTTCCATTTTTTTTATGTTTTCTCACCTGCCCTGAGTTAGTCAATTAAGAGGGCTATTTAGTTCAGCTGGCCCGCTCCCTATTGTGCGGGATTGTCCTTCTGTGTGTCGACTGCGTTTTGTTCGACTGTGCTTGTCGGTTGTATTTTCCCTGTTGTTGGGAGACCTTTTATTTTGTACATGTGGTTTATTAAAATTACCACACAGTGTTCGCTGCTTCCTGCGCTTCTTTCCGCCACACCACAGACAAGCCGTTACAGAATCCCGCACCACAAAGAGCATGGAATCAGCGGGAGCAGCGGGCACTCCACTACCCTCGATGGAGGAACGTGTCCTGCATAATACATCGGTCCTGCATCGCATCGGATCCGCCATGGACCAGATGATGGAGAGGATGGACCGATGGGAGAGGAGTGGTATCCTCTCTCCACCTACACCCCCCCAATACAACCATCTCCTCCTCCTACGACGTCTGGCTCTGGCGCGCTTCGCCTGGCACTCCCGAGGGAGTACAATGGGACGGCGGCTGGGTGCAAGGGGTTTCTTCTCCAGTTAGAGTTGTACCTGGCCACCGTCAGACCTGCTCCTACAGGAGAGGAGAGCGTGAGTGCCCTCGTTTCCTGCCTGACGGGCCGAGCTCTGGAGTGGGCTAATGCGATCTGGAACGCTCCAGACTCGGCGAGGGACCACTACCCAGAGTTCACCCGCCGCTTTCGAGCTGTTTTTGACCACCCCCCCGAAGGTAGAGCGGCGGGTGAACGGCTGTTCCACCTCAGGCAGGAGACGAGGAGCGCTCAAGACTTCGCGCTGGAGTTTAGGACCTTGGCTGCTGGAGCGGGATGGAATGACAGGGCCCTCATAGACCACTACCGGTGTAGTCTCCGGGCGGACGTCCGCAGGGAGCTGGCCTGTAGGGACACCAATCTATCCCTGGACGAACTCATTGATATGTCCATACGGTTGGACAATTTGCTGGCTGCCCGCGGGCGTTCGGAGAGGGTCCTGCCCGTTCCACCCCCGTGCACTCCCGCCCCTACCCCTATGGAGGTGGGGGGGGACGTGCCAAGGGGCACCGGAGGAGGTGGCTCCTCCTGCACCAGCTGTGGTCGGAGAGGACACACGGCCGACCGGTGCTGGAGGAGCCAGTCTGGGAGTCGAGAAGGCAGGCAGAACACTTCTCGGTCACCTCAGGTGAGTCAGCACCAGACTCGCCCAGAACCCCCTGTTGGTCATGTGTTTTTGCCTGTTTCATTTTCTAAATTTTTTCCCTCTTCCCAGCATAGGGCGCTAGTCGATTCAGGCGCAGCTGGGAACTTTATGGACCGTGGACTTGCCATTAAGCTGGGCATTCCACGGGTGCCGATAGATTCCCCCTTCCCCGTGCACTCCTTAGATAGCCAACCATTAGGGTCAGGGCTAGTCAGGGAGTCTACGGTGCCGCTGGACATGGTAACGCTGGGGAATCATAAGGAAAGCATTAACTTTTTTCTTATTGATTCACCTGCGTTTCCGGTGGTGCTAGGGGTCCCCTGGCTGGCTGGTCACAATCCCCTCATTTCATGGAAACAGGGGGTTCTCCAGGGGTGGTCGGAGGAGTGTTCAGGGAGGTGTCTAGGAGTTTCCATAGGTGCCACGTCGGTGGAGAGTCCAGACCAGGTGTCCACCGTGCGCATTCCCCCTGAATACGCCTATTTGGCGATCGCTTTTTGTAAAAAGAGAGCGACTAAATTACCACCTCATCGACAAGGGGATTGTGCGATAGATCTCCAGGTTAACGCTGCGCTTCCCAGGAGTTATGTGTACCCCTTGTCACAAGAGGAGACGGCGGCTATGGAGACATACGTCACGGAATCCTTGGGACAGGGGTACATTCGGCCCTCCATCTCACCCGCTTCCTCGAGTTTCTTTTTTGTGAAGAAAAAGGAGGGAGGTCTGCGTCCGTGCATTGATTATAGAGGTCTAAACGCGATCACGGTGGGGTTTAGTTACCCACTACCTCTTATCGCTACGGCGGTGGAATCATTTCACGGAGCACAGTTCTTCACAAAATTGGATCTCAGGAGCGCGTATAACCTGGTGCGTATCAAGAAGGGAGATGAGTGGAAAACCGCCTTTAGTACCACATCAGGCCATTATGAGTACCTCGTCATGCCGTATGGGTTGAAAAATGCTCCAGCCGTCTTTCAATCCTTTGTTGACGAGATTCTCAGGGACCTGCACGGGCAGGGCGTGATTGTCTATATCGATGACATTCTGATATATTCCGCCACCCGCTCCGCGCATGTGTCCCTGGTGCGCAAGGTGCTTGGTAGACTGCTGGAGCATGACCTATACGTTAAGGCTGAGAAGTGTGAGTTTTTCAAACGAGCCATCTCCTTTCTGGGTTATCGCATTTCCACCACGGGGGTGGTGATGGAGTGTGACCGCGTTAAGGCCGTGCGTAATTGGCCGACTCCAACCACGGTGAAGGAAGTGCAGCGGTTCTTGGGCTTTGCCAACTACTACCGGAGGTTTATCCGGGGGTTTGGTCAGGTAGCGGCTCCCATTACCTCACTGCTGAAGGGGGGGCCGGCGCGTTTGAGATGGTCGACGGAGGCGGACGGAGCCTTCAAGAAGTTGAAGACACTGTTCACCGACGCGCCCGTGTTGGCGCACCCGGACCCGTCTTTAGCGTTCGTAGTAGAGGTGGACGCATCCGAGGCTGGGGTGGGTGCCGTGCTATCACAGCGCTCGGGTGCGCCACCGAAACTCTGCCCCTGCGCTTTCTTCTCAGGGAAGCTCAGTTCGGCGGAGCGTAATTACGATGTGGGGGACAGGGAGTTGCTAGCGGTAGTCAAAGCCTTGAGGGTGTGGCGACACTGGCTTGAGGGGGCTAAGCACCCCTTTCTCATCTGGACCGACCACCGAAACCTGGAGTACATCCGGGCAGCGAGGAGACTGAATCCACGTCAGGCAAGGTGGGCCATGTTCTTCGCCCGGTTTAGGTTTACCATCTCATATAGACCGGGTTCCCTTAATACTAAAGCCAACGCGCTGTCCCGTCTGTATGACACGGATGACCGACCCATCGATCCAACTCCCATCATTCCAGCGTCTAGGCTGGTGGCACCAGTGGTGTGGGAGGTGGACGCGGACATCGAGCGGGCACTGGTGTTGGAACCTGCGCCTGCGCAGGTGCCCGTGGGGCGCATGTATGTGCCGCTCGATGTTCGCGATCGGTTGATTCGGTGGGCGCACACGCTACCTGCGGCGGGTCATCCTGGTGTAGAGAGGACAGTGCGGAGTCTAAGGGGGAAGTATTGGTGGCCCACCTTGGCTAAGGACGTGAGGTCATATGTCTCTTCCTGTTCGGTGTGTGCCCAGAGTAAGGCTCCTAGGCATTTACCGAGAGGGAAGTTACAGCCCCTCCCCGTTCCGCAACGGCCATGGTCGCACCTGTCTATCGACTTCCTGACAGATCTTCCCCCCTCTCAGGGGAACACTGCGATTCTGGTGGTTGTGGATCGGTTTTCTAAGTCCTGCCGTCTCCTCCCCTTGCCCGGTCTCCCTATGGCCCTGCAGACTGCGGAGGCCCTATTTACCCACGTCTTCCGGCACTACGGGGTGCCGGAGGATATTGTCTCTGATCGGGGTTCCCAGTTCACATCCAGGGTCTGGAAGGCGTTTATGGAACGGCTGGGGGTCTCGGTCAGTTTAACCTCCGGTTATCACCCCGAGAGCAATGGGCAGGCGGAGAGGGTGAACCAGGAGGTGGGCAGGTTCCTGAGGTCATATTGCCGGGACCGGCCAGGGGAGTGGGCGAGGTATATTCCCTGGGCAGAGTTAGCCCAGAACTCACTTCGCCACTCCTCTACTAACATGTCACCCTTCCAGTGTGTGTTAGGGTACCAGCCGGTCCTGGCCCCATGGCACCAGAGCCAGACCGAGGCTCCTGCGGTGGAGGACTGGGTTCAGCACTCCAAGGAGACCTGGAAAGCAGTACAGGACTCACTGAAGGAGGCCAGTGCTAGGCAGAAAAGAAGTGCTGACCGCCACCGCAGTGAGGCGCCGGTGTTCGCACCGGGTGACAGGGTCTGGCTCTCGACCCGGAACCTGTCCCTCCGCGTGCCCTGCCGGAAGCTGGGGCCGCAGTGTGTGGGGCCCTTCAAAGTCCTGAGGAGGATAAACGAGGTGTGTTATCGGTTGCAACTCCCTTCCTATTACCGTATTAACCCCTCGTTTCATGTGTCTCTCCTCAGGCCGGTGGTGGCTGGTCCCCTACAAGAAGATGAGGTGCCGGAGGTCCTTCCACCTCCCCTGGACATCGGGGGGTCCCCGGCGTACAGCGTAAGGGCCATTCTGGACTCGAGACGCCGGGCGGGGGGCCTGCAGTACCTCGTGGACTGGGAGGGGTACGGTCCGGAGGAGAGGTGCTGGGTGCCGGCGGAGGACGTCTTGGACCCATCCATGTTGAAGGAGTTCCACCGCCTCCGTCCGGATCGCCCTGCACCTCGTCCTCCGGATCGGCCTCGAGGCCGCTGCAGGAGCCGCGCGTCAGGAGGGGGGTACTGTCACGATTCCTACCGACGGTGGCGCCCCCTCCTGCTCGGCGGTCGTCGTCACCGGCCTATTAGCTACCACCGATTCCCTTTTTGTTTTTCCCTTTTTTTAATGTTTTCTCACCTGCCCTGAGTTAGTCAATTAAGAGGGCTATTTAGTTCAACTGGCCCGCTCCCTATTGTGCGGGATTGTCCTTCTGTGTGTCGACTGCGTTTTGTTCGACTGTGCTTGTCGGTTGTATTTTCCCTGTTGTTGAGAGACCTTTTATTTTGTACATGTGGTTTATTAAAATTACCACACAGTGTTCGCTGCTTCCTGCGCTTCTTTCCGCCACACCACAGACAAGCCGTTACACATGGCCATGGAAAAAAAATATTGATGTTTTGTTCCCCGAGCCACTTAGTTATCACTTTTGCCTTTTGCAAGGTGCTCCATCATGCTGGAAAAGGCATTGTTCGTCATCAAACTGTTCCTGGATGTTTGGGAGAAGTTGCTCTCGGAGGATGTGTTGGTACCATTCTTTATTCATGGCTGTGTTCTTAGGCAAAATTGTGAGTGAACCCACTCCCTTGGCTGAGAAGCAACCCCACACATGAATGGTCTCAGGATGCTTTACTGTTGGCATGACACAGGACTGATGGTAGCACTCACCTTGTCTTCTCCGGATACGCTTTTATCCGGATGCCCCAAACAATCGGAAAGGGGATTCATCAGAGAAAATGACTTTACCCCAGTCCTCAGCAGTCCAATCCCTGTACCTTTTGCAGAATATCAGTCTGTCCCTGATGTTTTTCCTGGAGAGAAGTGGCTTCTTTACTGCCCTTCTTGACACCAGGCCATCCTCCAAAAGACTTCGCTTCACTGTGCGTGCAGATGCACTCATACCTGCCTGCTGCCATTCCTGAGCAAGCTCTGTACTGGTGGTGCCCCGATCCCGCAGCTGAATCAACTTTAGGAGACGGTCCTGGAGCTCTGGACTTTCTTGGGAGCCCTGAAGCCTTCTTCACAACAATTTAACCGCTCTCCTTGAAGTTCTTGATGATCCGATAAATGGTTGATTTAGGTGCAATCTTACTGGCAGCAATATCCTTGCCTGTGAAGCCCTTTTTGTGCAAAGTAATGATAACGTCACGTGTTTCCTTGCAGGTTACCATGGTCGACTGAGGAAGAACAATGATTCCAAGTACCACCCTCCTTTTGAAGCTTCCGGTCTGTTATTCAAACTCAATCAGCATGACAGAGTGATCTCCAGCCTTGTCCTCGTCAACACTCACACCTGTGTTAACGAGAGAATCACTGATATGATGTCAGCTGGTCCTTTTGTGGCAGGGCTGAAATGCAGTGGAAATGTTTTTTTAGATTCAGTTCATTTGCATGGCAAAGAGGGACATTGCAATTAATAGCAATTCATCTGATCACTCTTCATAACATTCTGGAGTATATGCAAGTTGACGTCATACAACTGAGGCAGCAGACTTTGTGAAAATTTATATTTGTGTCATTCTCAACACTTTTGGCCAAGACTGTACATAAGCATTTAATGAAACCTCTATCGCTTTCAACACCTGGAAAATGTGATCTCTCCCCACTTTCCTCTTCGCCCCTCCTCTCAGCGGGGGATGAACCTCTGCCAGGATCAGAGTGGGCCACTTGTGTGTCTCTCTCTCTCTCTCTCTCTCTCTCTCTCTCTCTCTCTCTCTCTCTCATCAATTAGATGACATGGAAGGAATGGGAGGATGAAAGAGGAGAGATAATACCTCTCTGAATTATTTATCCCTTTCGGACAATCTCTCCCCCTGTCTACCTTCCTCTCTCTCTCTCCCCCCTTTCTTCATCTGTTTCCCCATCTGCCCCCTTCCATCACACTGTTCCAGTGCAGCGTTGGCCAGAGTTCACAGTGATTGAGCCTTAGTCCTGAGGGAGAGGTTTGATTTGATCTATCTTTCTCTCTGTCTGTCTCTCTCTCTCTCTCTCTCTCTCTCTCTCTCTGTGTGTCTCAGTATCTCTGTCTCCCCTCTGTCTCCCTCTCTCTCAGTATCTCTGTCTTCCCTCTCTGTCTCCCTCTCTCTCTGTCTCAGTATCTCTATCTCCCCTCTCTGTCTCTCTCTGTCTCCCCTCTCTGTCTCCCTCTCTCTCTGTCTCAGTATCTCTGTCTCCCCTCTGTCTCCATCTCTCTCTCCGTCTCAGTATCTCTGTCTCCCCTCTCTGTCTCTCTATCTCTCTGTCTCAGTGTCTCTGTCTCAGTGTCTCTGTCTCCCTCTCTCTCTCTCTGTGCCCCTCTTTACAATCAATTAGGTGACAGGCCATGGAAGGAATGGGAGGATGAAAGAGGAGAGATAATACTTCTCTGAATTATTTATCCCTTTCGGACAATCTCTCCCCCTGTCCACCTTCCTCTCTCTCTCCCCCCTTTCTTCATCCGTTTCCCCATCTGCCCCCCTCCATCACACTGTTCCAGTGCAGCGTTGGCCAGAGTTCACAGTGATTGAGCCTTAGTCCTGAGGGAGAGGTTTGCTGATTTGCTGTCTGTCCTCCATCACACGGCTGCTGTGTAGGGCTACGTGGCGTTCCACACTACCCCCCATCGTCATCCGATCTGAGCTCCACTAAAGGCCAGAGGACCATCACTCGGACATTACTGAGGAAACTGACTGGGGACATTTTTGACAAGCGGGGCCGAAATGATCGATTGACCAGTAAAGGGAATAGGAATAGAGAGAGTGTGTAGCTGAGAGCAAGAGAGATAAAGAAAGAGAGAGAGAGAAAGAGGGGGGGCTTTGAAAAGAGCAAGGGAAAGAGAGTAAGAAAGAGGTGGTGGGCAGAGTTAAAGACAGACAAACAAAGGGAGAGATAAATGGTCAGAGACAGACAGAGAGAAAAGAGGATGATTGCCAGAGTGAGAGAGTGAGTGAAAGAGATGAAGTCTGTGAGGTCTCATCACACACCTGCTGACATGGCTTTAATCTTAGGGCCAAGACACAGGCCATCGAGGCCACCAGAGCACTGAGCAGCCCTCTAACCAAAACAGCACAGGGAACTTAAGACATCTAATGCGCATTCCTTTCTGAAATATATAAATATTTAATCTCCTCTGCATAGTGGCCATATCCGAATACCCATAGTAGCATACTATATACAGAGCCTTCAGAAAGTATTCACACCCCTTGACTATTCCACATTTTGTTGTATTACAGCTTGAATTCAAAATGGATTTTAAAAAATGAAGTGAAAACATGTTTGACATTTTTGCCAATTTATTGAAAATGAAAAACAGAAATATCTCATTTACTTAACTATTCACACCCCTATAAAGCCAATACTTTGTTGAAGCACCATTGGCCTGGATTACAGCTGTGAGTCTTTCTGGGTAAGTCTCTAAGAGCTTTCCACACATAGATTGTTCAACATTTGCCCATTATTCTTCTCATAATTCTTCAAGCTCTGTCAAATTGGTTGTTGATGTTTACTAGACAACCATTTTCAGGTCTTGCCATAGATTATCAAGCAGATTTAAGTCAAAACTGTAACTTGGCTACTCAGGAACATTCACTGTCTTCTTGGTAAGCAACTCCAGTGTAGATTTGGCCTTGTGTATTAGGTTATTGTCCTGCTGAAAGGGGAATTCATCTCCCAGTGTCTGGCGGAAAGCAGACTGAACCAGGTTTTCCTCTAGGATCTTGTCTGTGCTTAGCTCCATTCTGTTTCTGTTTTATCCTGAGAAACTTAAGTCCTTAACGAGTCCTTAACGATTACAAGCAAACCCCAAAAATGATGCAGCCACTAATTGTCACGTCCTGACCAGTAAAAGGGGTTATTTGTTATTGTAGTTTGGTCAGGACGTGGCAGGGGGGTATTCGTTTAGAGTGTTTCGGGGTTTGTTGGGCTATGTGTTTCTGTAGAGGGGTGTTTGTTTAGAGTGTTCCGGGGTTTTTGGTTATGTTCTGTGTTAGTATATTTCTATGTTCTGGTCTAGTCTTTCTAGTTCTATGTTTAGAGTTATTGGTTTGACCTTCAATTGGAGGCAGCTGTTCTTCGTTGCCTCTGATTGAAGGTTCTATATAGAGGGGTGTTTTTGTAATGGGTTTTGTGGGATGTTGTTTTTACATTACTGTGCGTTCGAGTTGCTTGTTTTCTGTTCTCAGTGTTCAAATAAAAGTTAAAATGAGCACTCAACCCTCTGCGCCTTGGTCTACTCAATATGACAAACGTTACACTACTATGCTTGAAAATATGGAGAGTGGTACTCAGTAATGTGTTGTATTAGATTTGCCCCAAACATAACACTTTGTATTTTTTTGGCAGTATTACTTTAGTGCTTTGTTGCAAACAGGATTCATGTTTTGGAATATTTTTATTCTGTACAGGCTTCTTTATTTTTACTCTGTCAATTAAGTTAGTATTGTGGAGTAACTACAATGTTGTTGATCCATCCTCAGTTTTCTCTTATCACAGCCATTCAACACTGTGACTGTTTTCAAGTCACCTTTGGCCTCATGGTGAAATCCCTGAGCGGTTTCCTTCCTCTCTGGCAAGTTAGTTAGGAAGGACACCGGTATCTTTGTAGTGACTGGGTGTATTGATAAACCATCCAAAATGTAATTAATAACTTCACCGTGCTCAAAGGAATATTCAATGTCTGCCTTTCTATTTTTACCAATAGGTGCCCTTCTTTGCGACGCATTGGAAAACCTCCCTGGTCTTTGTGGTTGAATCTGTGTTTGAAATGCACCGCTTGATTGAGGGACCTTACAGATAATTGTGTGTGTGGGGTACAGAGATTAGGTACTGATTAAAAAATCATGTTAAACACTATTATTGCACACAGAGTGAGTCCATGAAACTTGTGACTTGTTAAGCCCATTTTTACTCCAGAACTTGCCATAACAAAGGGGTTAAATACTTATTGACTCAAGACATTTCAGCTTTTAATTTTTGATTAATTTGTAAAAATGTTGAAAAATATAATTCCACTTTGACATTATGTGATATTGTTGGTCGGCCAGCGACAAATTCATTTTTTTTTAATTCAGGCTGTAACACAACACAATGTGTAAAAAGTAAAGGGGTGTGAATACTTTCTGAAGGCACTGTACTTAAACTGCATACTATTTACTCATCGTCGCATACTACTATTTAGCACGTAGTGTTAAGTAAGAAGTGTGCAGTATGCGACGCCCACAATGCAGTAGCAGCTCCTGATTGGATGAGTAGGTGGGGCGGGCCGAGTGGATTTTTACAAATTCAAGAGACATATGCATCGCATTAACCAGCCTGATAATAGCTCACTTCCAATCTGGTTAATTTCTCTAAACTCTGAATAGAATAGGAATTGAGTTATAGGCCTACTCAGTCTGCCTCTAACCGACCTATACCATAGTAGACCATATAGCCCATCTATCCCGTTTAAAAAAGATTGAAGACAAACTGAATTTGGTTCCATTTCAACATTTATTAGTGAAACTAAAGTGCTGTAACATAAAAATGTAATCAAATAGTCTAGTACACACACCAGAACTATTAAATCAAATAGTCTAGTACACACACCAGAACTATTAAATCAAATAGTCTAGTACACACACCAGAACTATTAAATCAAATAGTCTAGTACACACACCAGAACTATTAAATCAAATAGTCTAGTACACACACCAGAACTATTAAATCAAATAGTCTAGTACACACACCAGAACTATTAAATCAAATAGTCTAGTACACACACCAGAACTATTAAATCAAATAGTCTAGTACACACACCAGAACTATTAAATCAAATAGTCTAGTACACACACCAGAACTATTAAATCAAATAGTCTAGTACACACACCAGAACTATTAAATCAAATAGTCTAGTACACACACCAGAACTATTAAATCAAATAGTCTAGTACACACACCAGAACTATTAAATCAAATAGTCTAGTACACACACCAGAACTATTAAATCAAATAGTCTAGTACACACACCAGAACTATTCAATCAAATAGTCTAGTACACACACCAGAACTATTAAATCAAATAGTCTAGTACACACACCAGAACTATTAAATCAAATAGTCTAGTACACACACCAGAACTATTAAATCAAATAGTCTAGTACACACACCAGAACTATTAAATCAAATAGTCTAGTACACACACCAGAACTATTAAATCAAATAGTCTAGTACACACACCAGAACTATTCAATCAAATAGTCTAGTACACACACCAGAACTATTCAATCAAATAGTCTAGTACACACACCAGAACTATTAAATCAAATAGTCTAGTACACATACCAGAACTATTCAATCAAATAGTCTAGTACACACACCAGAACTATTCAATCAAATAGTCTAGTACACACACCAGAACTATTAAATCAAATAGTCTAGTACACACACCAGAACTATTAAATCAAATAGTCTAGTACACACACCAGAACTATTAAATCAAATAGTCTAGTACACACACCAGAACTATTCAATCAAATAGTCTAGTACACACACCAGAACTATTAAATCAAATAGTCTAGTACACACACCAGAACTATTAAATCAAATAGTCTAGTACACACACCAGAACTATTAAATCAAATAGTCTAGTACACACACCAGAACTATTAAATCAAATAGTCTAGTACACATACCAGAACTATTCAATCAAATAGTCTAGTACACACACCAGAACTATTCAATCAAATAGTCTAGTACACACACCAGAACTATTAAATCAAATAGTCTAGTACACACACCAGAACTATTAAATCAAATAGTCTAGTACACATACCAGAACTATTGAAATGTTGAAATCAGAAGGCAGAGAAGAAGTCGAGTGCATCGCAAATTAATAATAATAAACATAAGCACTGATAATTGGAAATGAGATCAGAATGACTGCTAAGGCTTGATCCATAAATTAAATAATGAAATAGGTAGCCTAGACTACAAAACAAAAAAATCTAAATGTTCAACTCAAAAGGCCTGATTATCATAACATCAATAACACATCCAAATCCTGAGTTCTCGGTTCGGACACATTCAGAAATCAAAAGATGCTTTAGTATTTTGTTTAAACCCTCTGACGAAGGCCAAGAGAACAAGAAACACTTTTCAGTGAGAACAGAAATCCAAGACTGTTGTCCAAGCCGACGTGCGTATGACAGCCGGGAATTCAAAGTATTCTTGATTTTCCAAATGTTGCATACTATTAAAACAATTTTTTTCGCATACTCAAATGGCCTACTATTTAGGTCACAAGTATGGGTATTCGGACACAAGCCACTGCCTTGAAGTACTTGTCACACCACATAGTTATTCTCCACTGGTTGAAATCCTTCATCAGATTCTTTCAAAATAAATCAGTAAAGGAAAAATAGGTACCACAGAAAAATGTATGGCCGTATTTCCTGAAGATTTCTTGAAACTTAGACCCTGACTGTAAAAATGTCACGAGGGGTAGAATAATCTTGGTAGTGAACAGAAGCAGCGGATGTTGCAGTATCTGAAGGCTGACCGTGGCGTGTCCCAGATGACATGACTTTTGAGAAAAATGTATAGGGTATAGGCAGTGTTTTCTCCTGCCTCCCCTCATCATAGAACCTGTTAACAAGGACTAACCTGCAGAGTCAGGTAAACAGGTGGAGAGAGGGCAGGAGCAAGAGAGAAAGAGAGAGGAGGGCAGGGAGAGAGAGGAGAGAAGGAGGGATGGAAAAGGAGGGACAAAGAAGAAAGGGCGAGACAGTAGAGGAGGAGAGGAGAAAGAAAGAGGGATGACTGGTAACAGAGAAAGGTGGCATTGAGAAAGAAAGAGGGATGACTGGTAACAGAGAAAGGTGGCATTGAGAAAGAAAGAGGGATGACTGGTAATAGAGAAAGGTGGCATTGAGAAAGAAAGAGGGATGACTGGTAATAGAGAAAGGTGGCATTGAGAAAGAAAGAGGGATGAGTGGTAACAGAGAAAGGTGGCATTGAGAAAGAAAGAGGGATGACTGGTAATAGAGAAAGGTGGCATTGAGAAAGAAAGAGGGATGAGTGGTAACAGAGAAAGGTGGCATTGAGAAAGAAAGAGGGATGACTGGTAATAGAGAAAGGTGGCATTGAGAAAGAAAGAGGGATAAGTGGTAACAGAGAAAGGTGGCATTGAGAAAGAAAGAGGGATGAGTGGTAATAGAGAAAGGTGGCATTGAGAAAGAAAGAGGGATGAGTGGTAACAGAGAAAGGTGGCATTGAGAAAGAAAGAG